>NW_027039834.1:60000-107126 GCF_034236695.1 Oncorhynchus nerka | reverse complement strand
TGGGTAGTGTTGCACCCCAGCATTATGTAGTTTAACTATGTGGGTAGTGATGCACCCCATCATTATGTAGTTTAACTATGTGGGTAGTGTTGCACCCCAGCATTATGTAGTTTAACTATGTGGGTAGTGTTGCACCCCAGCATTATGTAGTTTAACTATGTGGGTAGTGATGCACCCCATCATTATGTAGTTTAACTATGTGGGTAGTGATGCACCCCAGCATTATGTAGTTTAACTATGTGGGTAGTGTTGCACCCCAGCATTATGTAGTTTAACTATGTGTTGCACCCCATCATTATGTAGTTTAACTATGTAGTTTAACTATGTGTGATGCACCCCATCATTATGTAGTTTAACTATGTGGGTAGTTTAACTATGTGGGTAGTGTTACACCCCATCATTATGTAGTTTAACTATGTGGGTAGTGATGCACCCCAGCATTATGTAGTTTAACTATGTGGGTAGTGATGCACCCCATCATTATGTAGTTTAACTATGTAGTTTAACTATGTGGGTAGTGATGCACCCCATCATTATGTAGTTTAACTATGTAGTTTAACTATGTGAGTGTGATGCCCCATCATTATGTGGTTTAACTATGTAGTTTAACTATGTGGGTAGTGATGCACCCCAGCATTATGTAGTTTAACTATGTGGGTAGTGATGCACCCCATCATTATGTAGTTTAACTATGTGGGTAGTGCTGCACCCCATCATTATGTAGTTTAACTATGTGGTTAGTGCTGCACCCCATCATTATGTAGTTTAACTATGTGGGTAGTGCTGCACCCATCATTATGTAGTTTAACTATGTGGGTAGTGATGCACCCCATCATTATGTAGTTTAACTATGTGGGTAGTGTTGCACCCCAGCATTATGGTTTAACTATGTGGGTAGTGATGCCCCCATCATTATGTAGTTTAACTATGTGGGTAGTGTTGCACCCCAGCATTATGTAGTTTAACTATGTGGGTAGTGTTGCACCCCAGCATTATGTAGTTTAACTATGTGGGTAGTGATGCACCCCATCATTATGTAGTTTAACTATGTGGGTAGTGATGCACCCCAGCATTATGGTTTAACTATGTGGGTAGTGTTGCACCCCAGCATTATGTAGTTTAACTATGTGTTGCACCCCATCATTATGTAGTTTAACTATGTAGTTTAACTATGTGGGTAGTGATGCACCCCATCATTATGTAGTTTAACTATGTGGGTAGTGATGCACCCCAGCATTATGTAGTTTAACTATGTGGGTAGTGTTACACCCCATCATTATGTAGTTTAACTATGTGGGTAGTGCACCCCAGCATTATGTGTTTAACTATGTGGGTAGTGATGCACCCCATCATTATGTAGTTTAACTATGTAGTTTAACTATGTGGGTAGTGATGCACCCCATCATTATGTAGTTTAACTATGTAGTTTAACTATGTGGGTAGTGATGCACCCCATCATTATGTAGTTTAACTATGTAGTTTAACTATGTGGGTAGTGATGCACCCCAGCATTATGTAGTTTAACTATGTGGGTAGTGATGCACCCCAGCATTATGTAGTTTAACTATGTGTTGCACCCCATCATTATGTAGTTTAACTATGTAGTTTAACTATGTGGGTAGTGATGCACCCCAGCATTATGTAGTTTAACTATGTGGGTAGTTAACCACCCCAGCATTATGTAGTTTAACTATGTGGGTAGTGCTGCACCCCAGCATTATGTAGTTTAACTATGTGGGTAGTGATGCACCCCAGCATTATGTAGTTTAACTATGTGGGTAGTGATGCACCCCAGCATTATGTAGTTTAACTATGTGGGTAGTGTTACACCCCATCATTATGTAGTTTAACTATGTGGGTAGTGATGCACCCCAGCATTATGTAGTTTAACTATGTGGGTAGTGATGCACCCCATCATTATGTAGTTTAACTATGTAGTTTAACTATGTGGGTAGTGATGCACCCCATCATTATGTAGTTTAACTATGTAGTTTAACTATGTGGGTAGTGATGCACCCCATCATTATGTAGTTTAACTATGTAGTTTAACTATGTGGGTAGTGATGCACCCCAGCATTATGTAGTTTAACTATGTGGGTAGTGATGCACCCCATCATTATGTAGTTTAACTATGTGTTGCACCCCATCATTATGTAGTTTAACTATGTAGTTTAACTATGTGGGTAGTGATGCACCCCAGCATTATGTAGTTTAACTATGTGGGTAGTTAACCACCCCAGCATTATGTAGTTTAACTATGTGGGTAGTGCTGCACCCCAGCATTATGTAGTTTAACTATGTGGGTAGTGTTGCACCCCAGCATTATGTAGTTTAACTATGTGGGTAGTGATGCACCCCAGCATTATGTAGTTTAACTATGTGGGTAGTGATGCACCCCAGCATTATGTAGTTTAACTATGTGGGTAGTGTTACACCCCATCATTATGTAGTTTAACTATGTGGGTAGTGATGCACCCCAGCATTATGTAGTTTAACTATGTGGGTAGTTAACCACCCCAGCATTATGTAGTTTAACTATGTGGGTAGTGCTGCACCCCAGCATTATGTAGTTTAACTATGTGGGTAGTGTTGCACCCCAGCATTATGTAGTTTAACTATGTGGGTAGTGTTGCACCCCAGCATTATGTAGTTTAACTATGTGGGTAGTGATGCACCCCATCATTATGTAGTTTAACTATGTGGGTAGTGTTGCACCCCAGCATTATGTAGTTTAACTATGTGGGTAGTGTTGCACCCCAGCATTATGTAGTTTAACTATGTGGGTAGTGATGCACCCCAGCATTATGTAGTTTAACTATGTGGGTAGTGTTGCACCCCAGCATTATGTAGTTTAACTATGTGTTGCACCCCATCATTATGTAGTTTAACTATGTAGTTTAACTATGTGGGTAGTGTTGCACCCCAGCATTATGTAGTTTAACTATGTGGGTAGTGTTGCACCCCAGCATTATGTAGTTTAACTATGTGTTGCACCCCATCATTATGTAGTTTAACTATGTAGTTTAACTATGTGGGTAGTGATGCACCCCATCATTATGTAGTTTAACTATGTGGGTAGTGATGCACCCCAGCATTATGTAGTTTAACTATGTGGGTAGTGTTACACCCCATCATTATGTAGTTTAACTATGTGGGTAGTGATGCACCCCAGCATTATGTAGTTTAACTATGTGGGTAGTGATGCACCCCATCATTATGTAGTTTAACTATGTGGTGATGCACCCCATCATTATGTAGTTTAACTATGTGGGTAGTGTTGCACCCCAGCATTATGTAGTTTAACTATGTGGGTAGTGTTACACCCCATCATTATGTAGTTTAACTATGTGGGTAGTGATGCACCCCAGCATTATGTAGTTTAACTATGTGGGTAGTGCTGCACCCCATCATTATGTAGTTTAACTATGTGGGTAGTGTTACACCCCATCATTATGTAGTTTAACTATGTGGGTAGTGCTGCACCCCATCATTATGTAGTTTAACTATGTGGGTAGTGTTACACCCCATCATTATGTAGTTTAACTATGTGGGTAGTGATGCACCCCATCATTATGTAGTTTAACTATGTGGGTAGTGCTGCACCCCATCATTATGTAGTTTAACTATGTGGGTAGTGATGCACCCCATCATTATGTAGTTTAACTATGTGGGTAGTGTTGCACCCCAGCATTATGTAGTTTAACTATGTGGGTAGTGATGCACCCCATCATTATGTAGTTTAACTATGTGGGTAGTGTTGCACCCCAGCATTATGTAGTTTAACTATGTGGGTAGTGATGCACCCCATCATTATGTAGTTTAACTATGTGGGTAGTGATGCACCCCAGCATTATGTAGTTTAACTATGTGGGTAGTGTTGCACCCCAGCATTATGTAGTTTAACTATGTGTTGCACCCCATCATTATGTAGTTTAACTATGTAGTTTAACTATGTGGGTAGTGATGCACCCCATCATTATGTAGTTTAACTATGTGGGTAGTGATGCACCCCAGCATTATGTAGTTTAACTATGTGGGTAGTGTTACACCCCATCATTATGTAGTTTAACTATGTGGGTAGTGATGCACCCCAGCATTATGTAGTTTAACTATGTGGGTAGTGATGCACCCCATCATTATGTAGTTTAACTATGTAGTTTAACTATGTGGGTAGTGATGCACCCCATCATTATGTAGTTTAACTATGTAGTTTAACTATGTGGGTAGTGATGCACCCCAGCATTATGTAGTTTAACTATGTGGGTAGTGTTGCACCCCAGCATTATGTAGTTTAACTATGTGTTGCACCCCATCATTATGTAGTTTAACTATGTAGTTTAACTATGTGGGTAGCGTTGCACCCCAGCATTATGTAGTTTAACTATGTGGGTAGTGTTGCACCCCAGCATTATGTAGTTTAACTATGTGTTGCACCCCATCATTATGTAGTTTAACTATGTAGTTTAACTATGTGGGTAGTGATGCACCCCATCATTATGTAGTTTAACTATGTGGGTAGTGATGCACCCCAGCATTATGTAGTTTAACTATGTGGGTAGTGTTACACCCCATCATTATGTAGTTTAACTATGTGGGTAGTGATGCACCCCAGCATTATGTAGTTTAACTATGTGGGTAGTGATGCACCCCATCATTATGTAGTTTAACTATGTGGGTAGTGATGCACCCCATCATTATGTAGTTTAACTATGTGGGTAGTGTTGCACCCCAGCATTATGTAGTTTAACTATGTGGGTAGTGTTACACCCCATCATTATGTAGTTTAACTATGTGGGTAGTGATGCACCCCAGCATTATGTAGTTTAACTATGTGGGTAGTGCTGCACCCCATCATTATGTAGTTTAACTATGTGGGTAGTGTTACACCCATCATTATGTAGTTTAACTATGTAGTGATGCACCCCAGCATTATGTAGTTTAACTATGTGGGTAGTGTTGCACCCCAGCATTATGTAGTTTAACTATGTGTTGCACCCCATCATTATGTAGTTTAACTATGTGTTTAACTATGTGGGTAGTGATGCACCCCATCATTATGTAGTTTAACTATGTGGGTAGTGATGCACCCCATCATTATGTAGTTTAACTATGTGGGTAGTGTTACACCCATCATTATGTAGTTTAACTATGTGGGTAGTGATGCACCCCAGCATTATGTAGTTTAACTATGTGGGTAGTGATGCACCCCATCATTATGTAGTTTAACTATGTGGGTAGTGATGCACCCCATCATTATGTAGTTTAACTATGTGGGTAGTGTTGCACCCCAGCATTATGTAGTTTAACTATGTGGGTAGTGTTACACCCCATCATTATGTAGTTTAACTATGTGGGTAGTGATGCACCCCAGCATTATGTAGTTTAACTATGTGGGTAGTGCTGCACCCCATCATTATGTAGTTTAACTATGTGGGTAGTGTTACACCCATCATTATGTAGTTTAACTATGTGGGTAGTGCTGCACCCCATCATTATGTAGTTTAACTATGTGGGTAGTGTTACACCCCATCATTATGTAGTTTAACTATGTGGGTACCCCATCATTATGTAGTTTAACTATGTGGGTAGTGCTGCACCCCATCATTATGTAGTTTAACTATGTGGGTAGTGATGCACCCCATCATTATGTAGTTTAACTATGTGGGTAGTGTTGCACCCCAGCATTATGTAGTTTAACTATGTGGGTAGTGATGCACCCCATCATTATGTAGTTTAACTATGTGGGTAGTGTTGCACCCCAGCATTATGTAGTTTAACTATGTGGGTAGTGTTGCACCCCAGCATTATGTAGTTTAACTATGTGGGTAGTGATGCACCCCATCATTATGTAGTTTAACTATGTGGGTAGTGATGCACCCCAGCATTATGTAGTTTAACTATGTGGGTAGTGTTGCACCCCAGCATTATGTAGTTTAACTATGTGTTGCACCCCATCATTATGTAGTTTAACTATGTTTTAACTATGTGGGTAGTGATGCACCCCATCATTATGTAGTTTAACTATGTGGGTAGTGATGCACCCCAGCATTATGTAGTTTAACTATGTGGGTAGTGTTACACCCCATCATTATGTAGTTTAACTATGTGGGTAGTGATGCACCCCAGCATTATGTAGTTTAACTATGTGGGTAGTGATGCACCCCATCATTATGTAGTTTAACTATGTAGTTTAACTATGTGGGTAGTGATGCACCCCATCATTATGTAGTTTAACTATGTAGTTTAACTATGTGGGTAGTGATGCACCCCAGCATTATGTAGTTTAACTATGTGGGTAGTGTTGCACCCCAGCATTATGTAGTTTAACTATGTGTTGCACCCCATCATTATGTAGTTTAACTATGTAGTTTAACTATGTGGGTAGCGTTGCACCCAGCATTATGTAGTTTAACTATGTGGGTAGTGTTGCACCCCAGCATTATGTAGTTTAATCATTATGTAGTTTAACTATGTAGTTTAACTATGTGGGTAGTGATGCACCCCATCATTATGTAGTTTAACTATGTGGGTAGTGATGCACCCCAGCATTATGTAGTTTAACTATGTGGGTAGTGTTACACCCCATCATTATGTAGTTTAACTATGTGGGTAGTGATGCACCCCAGCATTATGTAGTTTAACTATGTGGGTAGTGATGCACCCCATCATTATGTAGTTTAACTATGTGGGTAGTGATGCACCCCATCATTATGTAGTTTAACTATGTGGGTAGTGTTGCACCCCAGCATTATGTAGTTTAACTATGTGGGTAGTGTTACACCCCATCATTATGTAGTTTAACTATGTGGGTAGTGATGCACCCCAGCATTATGTAGTTTAACTATGTGGGTAGTGCTGCACCCCATCATTATGTAGTTTAACTATGTGGGTAGTGTTACACCCCATCATTATGTAGTTTAACTATGTGGGTAGTGATGCACCCCAGCATTATGTAGTTTAACTATGTGGGTAGTGTTGCACCCCATCATTATGTAGTTTAACTATGTGGGTAGTGCTGCACCCCATCATTATGTAGTTTAACTATGTGGGTAGTGATGCACCCCATCATTATGTAGTTTAACTATGTGGGTAGTGATGCACCCCATCATTATGTAGTTTAACTATGTGGGTAGTGATGCACCCCATCATTATGTAGTTTAACTATGTGGGTAGTGTTGCACCCCAGCATTATGTAGTTTAACTATGTGTTGCACCCCATCATTATGTAGTTTAACTATGTGGGTAGTGCTGCACCCCATCATTATGTAGTTTAACTATGTGGGTAGTGCTGCACCCCATCATTATGTAGTTTAACTATGTGGGTAGTGCTGCACCCCATCATTATGTAGTTTAACTATGTGGGTAGTGCTGCACCCCATCATTATGTAGTTTAACTATGTGGGTAGTGATGCACCCCATCATTATGTAGTTTAACTATGTGGGTAGTGTTGCACCCCAGCATTATGTAGTTTAACTATGTGGGTAGTGATGCACCCCATCATTATGTAGTTTAACTATGTGGGTAGTGTTGCACCCCAGCATTATGTAGTTTAACTATGTGGGTAGTGTTGCACCCCAGCATTATGTAGTTTAACTATGTGGGTAGTGATGCACCCCATCATTATGTAGTTTAACTATGTGGGTAGTGATGCACCCCAGCATTATGTAGTTTAACTATGTGGGTAGTGTTGCACCCCAGCATTATGTAGTTTAACTATGTGTTGCACCCCATCATTATGTAGTTTAACTATGTAGTTTAACTATGTGGGTAGTGATGCACCCCATCATTATGTAGTTTAACTATGTGGGTAGTGATGCACCCCAGCATTATGTAGTTTAACTATGTGGGTAGTGTTACACCCCATCATTATGTAGTTTAACTATGTGGGTAGTGATGCACCCCAGCATTATGTAGTTTAACTATGTGGGTAGTGATGCACCCCATCATTATGTAGTTTAACTATGTAGTTTAACTATGTGGGTAGTGATGCACCCCATCATTATGTAGTTTAACTATGTAGTTTAACTATGTGGGTAGTGATGCACCCCATCATTATGTAGTTTAACTATGTAGTTTAACTATGTGGGTAGTGATGCACCCCAGCATTATGTAGTTTAACTATGTGGGTAGTGATGCACCCCAGCATTATGTAGTTTAACTATGTGTTGCACCCCATCATTATGTAGTTTAACTATATAGTTTAACTATGTGGGTAGTGATGCACCCCAGCATTATGTAGTTTAACTATGTGGGTAGTTAACCACCCCAGCATTATGTAGTTTAACTATGTGGGTAGTGCTGCACCCCATCTATGTGGGTAGTGATGCACCCCAGCATTATGTAGTTTAACTATGTGGGTAGTGATGCACCCCAGCATTATGTAGTTTAACTATGTGGGTAGTGTTACACCCCATCATTATGTAGTTTAACTATGTGGGTAGTGATGCACCCCAGCATTATGTAGTTTAACTATGTGGGTAGTGATGCACCCCATCATTATGTAGTTTAACTATGTAGTTTAACTATGTGGGTAGTGATGCACCCCATCATTATGTAGTTTAACTATGTAGTTTAACTATGTGGGTAGTGATGCACCCCATCATTATGTAGTTTAACTATGTAGTTTAACTATGTGGTAGTGATGCACCCCAGCATTATGTAGTTTAACTATGTGGGTAGTGATGCACCCCATCATTATGTAGTTTAACTATGTGTTTGCACCCCATCATTATGTAGTTTAACTATGTAGTTTAACTATGTGGGTAGCGATGCACCCCAGCATTATGTAGTTTAACTATGTGGGTAGTTAACCACCCCAGCATTATGTAGTTTAACTATGTGGGTAGTGCTGCACCCCAGCATTATGTAGTTTAACTATGTGGGTAGTGTTGCACCCCAGCATTATGTAGTTTAACTATGTGGGTAGTGATGCACCCCAGCATTATGTAGTTTAACTATGTGGGTAGTGATGCACCCCAGCATTATGTAGTTTAACTATGTGGGTAGTTAACCACCCCAGCATTATGTAGTTTAACTATGTGGGTAGTGCTGCACCCCAGCATTATGTAGTTTAACTATGTGGGTAGTGTTGCACCCCAGCATTATGTAGTTTAACTATGTGGGTAGTGTTGCACCCCAGCATTATGTAGTTTAACTATGTGGGTAGTGATGCACCCCATCATTATGTAGTTTAACTATGTGGGTAGTGTTGCACCCCAGCATTATGTAGTTTAACTATGTGGGTAGTGTTGCACCCCAGCATTATGTAGTTTAACTATGTGGGTAGTGATGCACCCCAGCATTATGTAGTTTAACTATGTGGGTAGTGTTGCACCCCAGCATTATGTAGTTTAACTATGTGTTGCACCCCATCATTATGTAGTTTAACTATGTAGTTTAACTATGTGGGTAGTGTTGCACCCCAGCATTATGTAGTTTAACTATGTGGGTAGTGTTGCACCCCAGCATTATGTAGTTTAACTATGTGTTGCACCCCATCATTATGTAGTTTAACTATGTAGTTTAACTATGTGGGTAGTGATGCACCCCATCATTATGTAGTTTAACTATGTGGGTAGTGATGCACCCCAGCATTATGTAGTTTAACTATGTGGGTAGTGTTACACCCCATCATTATGTAGTTTAACTATGTGGGTAGTGATGCACCCCAGCATTATGTAGTTTAACTATGTGGGTAGTGATGCACCCCATCATTATGTAGTTTAACTATGTGGGTAGTGATGCACCCCATCATTATGTAGTTTAACTATGTGGGTAGTGTTGCACCCCAGCATTATGTAGTTTAACTATGTGGGTAGTGTTACACCCCATCATTATGTAGTTTAACTATGTGGGTAGTGATGCACCCCAGCATTATGTAGTTTAACTATGTGGGTAGTGCTGCACCCCATCATTATGTAGTTTAACTATGTGGGTAGTGTTACACCCCATCATTATGTAGTTTAACTATGTGGGTAGTGCTGCACCCCATCATTATGTAGTTTAACTATGTGGGTAGTGTTACACCCCATCATTATGTAGTTTAACTATGTGGGTAGTGATGCACCCCATCATTATGTAGTTTAACTATGTGGGTAGTGCTGCACCCCATCATTATGTAGTTTAACTATGTGGGTAGTGATGCACCCCATCATTATGTAGTTTAACTATGTGGGTAGTGTTGCACCCCAGCATTATGTAGTTTAACTATGTGGGTAGTGATGCACCCCATCATTATGTAGTTTAACTATGTGGGTAGTGTTGCACCCCAGCATTATGTAGTTTAACTATGTGGGTAGTGTTGCACCCCAGCATTATGTAGTTTAACTATGTGGGTAGTGATGCACCCCATCATTATGTAGTTTAACTATGTGGGTAGTGATGCACCCCAGCATTATGTAGTTTAACTATGTGGGTAGTGTTGCACCCCAGCATTATGTAGTTTAACTATGTGTTGCACCCCATCATTATGTAGTTTAACTATGTGGGTAGTGATGCACCCCATCATTATGTAGTTTAACTATGTGGGTAGTGATGCACCCCAGCATTATGTAGTTTAACTATGTGGGTAGTGTTACACCCCATCATTATGTAGTTTAACTATGTGGGTAGTGATGCACCCCAGCATTATGTAGTTTAACTATGTGGGTAGTGATGCACCCCATCATTATGTAGTTTAACTATGTAGTTTAACTATGTGGGTAGTGATGCACCCCATCATTATGTAGTTTAACTATGTAGTTTAACTATGTGGGTAGTGATGCACGCCAGCATTATGTAGTTTAACTATGTGGGTAGTGTTGCACCCCAGCATTATGTAGTTTAACTATGTGTTGCACCCCATCATTATGTAGTTTAACTATGTAGTTTAACTATGTGGGTAGCGTTGCACCCCAGCATTATGTAGTTTAACTATGTGGGTAGTGTTGCACCCCAGCATTATTTAGTTTAACTATGTGTTGCACCCCATCATTATGTAGTTTAACTATGTAGTTTAACTATGTGGGTAGTGATGCACCCCATCATTATGTAGTTTAACTATGTGGGTAGTGATGCACCCCAGCATTATGTAGTTTAACTATGTGGGTAGTGTTACACCCCATCATTATGTAGTTTAACTATGTGGGTAGTGATGCACCCCAGCATTATGTAGTTTAACTATGTGGGTAGTGATGCACCCCATCATTATGTAGTTTAACTATGTGGGTAGTGATGCACCCCATCATTATGTAGTTTAACTATGTGGGTAGTGTTGCACCCCAGCATTATGTAGTTTAACTATGTGGGTAGTGTTACACCCCATCATTATGTAGTTTAACTATGTGGGTAGTGATGCACCCCAGCATTATGTAGTTTAACTATGTGGGTAGTGCTGCACCCCATCATTATGTAGTTTAACTATGTGGGTAGTGTTACACCCCATCATTATGTAGTTTAACTATGTGGGTAGTGCTGCACCCCATCATTATGTAGTTTAACTATGTGGGTAGTGTTACACCCCATCATTATGTAGTTTAACTATGTGGGTAGTGATGCACCCCATCATTATGTAGTTTAACTATGTGGGTAGTGCTGCACCCCATCATTATGTAGTTTAACTATGTGGGTAGTGATGCACCCCATCATTATGTAGTTTAACTATGTGGGTAGTGTTGCACCCCAGCATTATGTAGTTTAACTATGTGGGTAGTGATGCACCCCATCATTATGTAGTTTAACTATGTGGGTAGTGTTGCACCCCAGCATTATGTAGTTTAACTATGTGGGTAGTGTTGCACCCCAGCATTATGTAGTTTAACTATGTGGGTAGTGATGCACCCCATCATTATGTAGTTTAACTATGTGGGTAGTGATGCACCCCAGCATTATGTAGTTTAACTATGTGGGTAGTGTTGCACCCCAGCATTATGTAGTTTAACTATGTGTTGCACCCTATCATTATGTAGTTTAACTATGTAGTTTAACTATGTGGGTAGTGATGCACCCCATCATTATGTAGTTTAACTATGTGGGTAGTGATGCACCCCAGCATTATGTAGTTTAACTATGTGGGTAGTGTTACACCCCATCATTATGTAGTTTAACTATGTGGGTAATGATGCACCCCAGCATTATGTAGTTTAACTATGTGGGTAGTGATGCACCCCATCATTATGTAGTTTAACTATGTGGGTAGTGATGCACCCCATCATTATGTAGTTTAACTATGTAGTTTAACTATGTGGGTAGTGATGCACCCCATCATTATGTAGTTTAACTATGTAGTTTAACTATGTGGGTAGTGATGCACCCCAGCATTATGTAGTTTAACTATGTGGGTAGTGATGCACCCCAGCATTATGTAGTTTAACTATGTGTTGCACCCCATCATTATGTAGTTTAACTATGTAGTTTAACTATGTGGGTAGTGATGCACCCCAGCATTATGTAGTTTAACTATGTGGGTAGTTAACCACCCCAGCATTATGTAGTTTAACTATGTGGGTAGTGCTGCACCCCAGCATTATGTAGTTTAACTATGTGGGTAGTGATGCACCCCAGCATTATGTAGTTTAACTATGTGGGTAGTGATGCACCCCAGCATTATGTAGTTTAACTATGTGGGTAGTGTTACACCCCATCATTATGTAGTTTAACTATGTGGGTAGTGATGCACCCCAGCATTATGTAGTTTAACTATGTGGGTAGTGATGCACCCCATCATTATGTAGTTTAACTATGTAGTTTAACTATGTGGGTAGTGATGCACCCCATCATTATGTAGTTTAACTATGTAGTTTAACTATGTGGGTAGTGATGCACCCCATCATTATGTAGTTTAACTATGTAGTTTAACTATGTGGGTAGTGATGCACCCCAGCATTATGTAGTTTAACTATGTGGGTAGTGATGCACCCCATCATTATGTAGTTTAACTATGTAGTTTAACTATGTGGGTAGTGTTACACCCCATCATTATGTAGTTTAACCAAGTGGGTAGTGATGCACCCCAGCATTATGTAGTTGAACTATGTGGGTAGTTAACCACCCCAGCATTATGTAGTTTAACTATGTGGGTAGTGCTGCACCCCAGCATTATGTAGTTTAACTATGTGGGTAGTGTTGCACCCCAGCATTATGTAGTTTAACTATGTGGGTAGTGTTGCACCCCAGCATTATGTAGTTTAACTATGTGGGTAGTGATGCACCCCATCATTATGTAGTTTAACTATGTGGGTAGTGTTGCACCCCAGCATTATGTAGTTTAACTATGTGGGTAGTGTTGCACCCCAGCATTATGTAGTTTAAGTATGTGGGTAGTGATGCACCCCAGCATTATGTAGTTTAACTATGTGGGTAGTGTTGCACCCCAGCATTATGTAGTTTAACTATGTGTTGCACCCCATCATTATGTAGTTTAACTATGTAGTTTAACTATGTGGGTAGTGTTGCACCCCAGCATTATGTAGTTTAACTATGTGGGTAGTGTTGCACCCCAGCATTATGTAGTTTAACTATGTGTTGCACCCCATCATTATGTAGTTTAACTATGTAGTTTAACTATGTGGGTAGTGATGCACCCCATCATTATGTAGTTTAACTATGTGGGTAGTGTTGCACCCCAGCATTATGTAGTTTAACTATGTGGGTAGTGTTACACCCCATCATTATGTAGTTTAACTATGTGGGTAGTGATGCACCCCAGCATTATGTAGTTTAACTATGTGGGTAGTGATGCACCCCAGCATTATGTAGTTTAACTATGTGTTGCACCCCATCATTATGTAGTTTAACTATGTAGTTTAACTATGTGGGTAGTGATGCACCCCAGCATTATGTAGTTTAACTATGTGGGTAGTTAACCACCCCAGCATTATGTAGTTTAACTATGTGGGTAGTGCTGCACCCCAGCATTATGTAGTTTAACTATGTGGGTAGTGATGCACCCCAGCATTATGTAGTTTAACTATGTGGGTAGTGATGCACCCCAGCATTATGTAGTTTAACTATGTGGGTAGTGTTACACCCCATCATTATGTAGTTTAACTATGTGGGTAGTGATGCACCCCAGCATTATGTAGTTTAACTATGTGGGTAGTGATGCACCCCATCATTATGTAGTTTAACTATGTAGTTTAACTATGTGGGTAGTGATGCACCCCATCATTATGTAGTTTAACTATGTAGTTTAACTATGTGGGTAGTGATGCACCCCATCATTATGTAGTTTAACTATGTAGTTTAACTATGTGGGTAGTGATGCACCCCAGCATTATGTAGTTTAACTATGTGGGTAGTGATGCACCCCATCATTATGTAGTTTAACTATGTAGTTTAACTATGTGGGTAGTGTTACACCCCATCATTATGTAGTTTAACCAAGTGGGTAGTGATGCACCCCAGCATTATGTAGTTTAACTATGTGGGTAGTTAACCACCCCAGCATTATGTAGTTTAACTATGTGGGTAGTGCTGCACCCCAGCATTATGTAGTTTAACTATGTGGGTAGTGTTGCACCCCAGCATTATGTAGTTTAACTATGTGGGTAGTGTTGCACCCCAGCATTATGTAGTTTAACTATGTGGGTAGTGATGCACCCCATCATTATGTAGTTTAACTATGTGGGTAGTGTTGCACCCCAGCATTATGTAGTTTAACTATGTGGGTAGTGTTGCACCCCAGCATTATGTAGTTTAAGTATGTGGGTAGTGATGCACCCCAGCATTATGTAGTTTAACTATGTGGGTAGTGTTGCACCCCAGCATTATGTAGTTTAACTATGTGTTGCACCCCATCATTATGTAGTTTAACTATGTAGTTTAACTATGTGGGTAGTGTTGCACCCCAGCATTATGTAGTTTAACTATGTGGGTAGTGTTGCACCCCAGCATTATGTAGTTTAACTATGTGTTGCACCCCATCATTATGTAGTTTAACTATGTAGTTTAACTATGTGGGTAGTGATGCACCCCATCATTATGTAGTTTAACTATGTGGGTAGTGTTGCACCCCAGCATTATGTAGTTTAACTATGTGGGTAGTGTTACACCCCATCATTATGTAGTTTAACTATGTGGGTAGTGATGCACCCCAGCATTATGTAGTTTAACTATGTGGGTAGTGATGCACCCCAGCATTATGTAGTTTAACTATGTGGGTAGTGCTGCACCCCATCATTATGTAGTTTAACTATGTGGGTAGTGATGCACCCCATCATTATGTAGTTTAACTATGTGGGTAGTGTTACACCCCATCATTATGTAGTTTAACTATGTGGGTAGTGCTGCACCCCATCATTATGTAGTTTAACTATGTGGGTAGTGTTACACCCCATCATTATGTAGTTTAACTATGTGGGTAGTGATGCACCCCATCATTATGTAGTTTAACTATGTGGGTAGTGTTGCACCCCAGCATTATGTAGTTTAACTATGTGGGTAGTGATGCACCCCATCATTATGTAGTTTAACTATGTGGGTAGTGTTGCACCCCAGCATTATGTAGTTTAACTATGTGGGTAGTGAACCACCCCATCATTATGTAGTTTAACTATGTGGGTAGTGTTGCACCCCAGCATTATGTAGTTTAACTATGTGGGTAGTGATGCACCCCATCATTATGTAGTTTAACTATGTGGGTAGTGATGCACCCCAGCATTATGTAGTTTAACTATGTGTTGCACCCCATCATTATGTAGTTTAACTATGTGGGTAGTGTTGCACCCCAGCATTATGTAGTTTAACTATGTGGGTAGTGATGCACCCCATCATTATGTAGTTTAACTATGTGGGTAGTGTTGCACCCCAGCATTATGTAGTTTAACTATGTGGGTAGTGATGCACCCCAGCATTATGTGGTTTAACTATGTGGGTAGGGCTGCACCCCAGCATTATGTAGTTTAACTATGTGGGTAGTGATGCACCCCATCATTATGTAGTTTAACTATGTGGGTAGTGATGCACCCCAGCATTATGTAGTTTAACTATGTGTTGCACCCCATCATTATGTAGTTTAACTATGTGGGTAGTGCTGCACCCCATCATTATGTAGTTTAACTATGTGGGTAGTGCTGCACCCCATCATTATGTAGTTTAACTATGTGGGTAGTGATGCACCCCATCATTATGTAGTTTAACTATGTGGGTAGTGCTGCACCCCATCATTATGTAGTTTAACTATGTGGGTAGTGATGCACCCCAGCATTATGTAGTTTAACTATGTGGGTAGTGATGCACCCCATCATTATGTAGTTTAACTATGTGGGTAGTGCTGCACCCCATCATTATGTAGTTTAACTATGTGGGTAGTGATGCACCCCAGCATTATGTAATTTAACTATGTGGGTAGTGATGCACCCCAGCATTATGTAGTTTAACTATGTGTTGCACCCCATCATTATGTAGTTTAACTATGTGGGTAGTGTTGCACCCCAGCATTATGTAGTTTAACTATGTGGGTAGTGATGCACCCCATCATTATGTAGTTTAACTATGTGGGTAGTGTTGCACCCCAGCATTATGTAGTTTAACTATGTGGGTAGTGATGCACCCCAGCATTATGTGGTTTAACTATGTGGGTAGTGCTGCACCCCAGCATTATGTAGTTTAACTATGTGGGTAGTGATGCACCCCATCATTATGTAGTTTAACTATGTGGGTAGTGATGCACCCCAGCATTATGTAGTTTAACTATGTGTTGCACCCCATCATTATGTAGTTTAACTATGTGGGTAGTGCTGCACCCCATCATTATGTAGTTTAACTATGTGGGTAGTGCTGCACCCCATCATTATGTAGTTTAACTATGTGGGTAGTGATGCACCCCATCATTATGTAGTTTAACTATGTGGGTAGTGCTGCACCCCATCATTATGTAGTTTAACTATGTGGGTAGTGATGCACCCCATCATTATGTAGTTTAACTATGTGGGTAGTGATGCACCCCATCATTATGTAGTTTAACTATGTGGGTAGTGATGCACCCCATCATTATGTAGTTTAACTATGTGGGTAGTGATGCACCCCAGCATTATGTAGTTTAACTATGTGGGTAGTGATGCACCCCAGCATTATGTAGTTTAACTATGTGGGTAGTGCTGCCATCATTATGTAGTTTAACTATGTGGGTAGTGTTACACCCCATCATTATGTAGTTTAACTATGTGGGTAGTGCTGCACCCCATCATTATGTAGTTTAACTATGTGGGTAGTGTTACACCCCATCATTATGTAGTTTAACTATGTGGGTAGTGATGCACCCCATCATTATGTAGTTTAACTATGTGGGTAGTGTTGCACCCCAGCATTATGTAGTTTAACTATGTGGGTAGTGATGCACCCCATCATTATGTAGTTTAACTATGTGGGTAGTGTTGCACCCCAGCATTATGTAGTTTAACTATGTGGGTAGTGAACCACCCCAGAATTATGTAGTTTAACTATGTGGGTAGTGTTGCACCCCAGCATTATGTAGTTTAACTATGTGGGTAGTGATGCACCCCATCATTATGTAGTTTAACTATGTGGGTAGTGATGCACCCCAGCATTATGTAGTTTAACTATGTGTTGCACCCCATCATTATGTAGTTTAACTATGTGGGTAGTGTTGCACCCCAGCATTATGTAGTTTAACTATGTGGGTAGTGATGCACCCCATCATTATGTAGTTTAACTATGTGGGTAGTGTTGCACCCCATCATTATGTAGTTTAACTATGTGGGTAGTGATGCACCCCAGCATTATGTAGTTTAACTATGTGGGTAGTGATGCACCCCAGCATTATGTGGTTTAACTATGTGGGTAGTGCTGCACCCCAGCATTATGTAGTTTAACTATGTGGGTAGTGATGCACCCCATCATTATGTAGTTTAACTATGTGGGTAGTGATGCACCCCAGCATTATGTAGTTTAACTATGTGTTGCACCCCATCATTATGTAGTTTAACTATGTGGGTAGTGCTGCACCCCATCATTATGTAGTTTAACTATGTGGGTAGTGCTGCACCCCATCATTATGTAGTTTAACTATGTGGGTAGTGCTGCACCCATCATTATGTAGTTTAACTATGTGGGTAGTGCTGCACCCCATCATTATGTAGTTTAACTATGTGGGTAGTGATGCACCCCATCATTATGTAGTTTAACTATGTGGGTAGTGATGCACCCCATCATTATGTAGTTTAACTATGTGGGTAGTGATGCACCCCAGCATTATGTAGTTTAACTATGTGTTGCACCCCATCATTATGTAGTTTAACTATGTGGGTAGTGCTGCACCCCATCATTATGTAGTTTAACTATGTGGGTAGTGCTGCACCCCATCATTATGTAGTTTAACTATGTGGGTAGTGATGCACCCCATCATTATGTAGTTTAACTATGTGCGTAGTGATGCACCCCAGCATTATGTAGTTTAACTATGTGGGTAGTGCTGCACCCCATCATTATGTAGTTTAACTATGTGGGTAGTGATGCACCCCATCATTATGTAGTTTAACTATGTGGGTAGTGTTGCACCCCATCATTATGTAGTTTAACTATGTGGGTAGTGCTGCACCCCATCATTATGTAGTTTAACTATGTGGGTAGTGATGCACCCCATCATTATGTAGTTTAACTATGTGGGTAGTGATGCACCCCAGCATTATGTAGTTTAACTATGTGGGTAGTGATGCACCCCATCATTATGTAGTTTAACTATGTGGGTAGTGTTACACCCCATCATTATGTAGTTTAACTATGTGGGTAGTGATGCACCCCAGCATTATGTAGTTTAACTATGTGGGTAGTGCTGCACCCCATCATTATGTAGTTTAACTATGTGGGTAGTGATGCACCCCATCATTATGTAGTTTAACTATGTGGGTAGTGTTGCACCCCAGCATTATGTAGTTTAACTATGTGGGTAGTGTTACACCCCATCATTATGTAGTTTAACTATGTGGGTAGTGATGCACCCCATCATTATGTAGTTTAACTATGTGTTGCACCCCATCATTATGTAGTTTAACTATGTGGGTAGTGTTGCACCCCAGCATTATGTAGTTTAACTATGTGGGTAGTGTTGCACCCCATCATTATGTAGTTTAACTATGTGGGTAGTGATGCACCCCAGCATTATGTAGTTTAACTATGTGGGTAGTGTTGCACCCCATCATTATGTAGTTTAACTATGTGGGTAGTGCTGCACCCCATCATTATGTAGTTTAACTATGTGGGTAGTGATGCACCCCATCATTATGTAGTTTAACTATGTGGGTAGTGTTGCACCCCATCATTATGTAGTTTAACTATGTGGGTAGTGATGCACCCCAGCATTATGTAGTTTAACTATGTGGGTAGTGATGCACCCCAGCATTATGTAGTTTAACTATGTGGGTAGTGCTGCACCCCATCATTATGTAGTTTAACTATGTGGGTAGTGATGCACCCCAGCATTATGTAGTTTAACTATGTGGGTAGTGATGCACCCCATCATTATGTAGTTTAACTATGTGGGTAGTGCTGCACCCCATCATTATGTAGTTTAACTATGTGGGTAGTGATGCACCCCAGCATTATGTAGTTTAACTATGTGGGTAGTGATGCACCCCAGCATTATGTAGTTTAACTATGTGGGTAGTGCTGCACCCCATCATTATGTAGTTTAACTATGTGGGTAGTGATGCACCCCATCATTATGTAGTTTAACTATGTGGGTAGTGTTACACCCCATCATTATGTAGTTTAACTATGTGGGTAGTGCTGCACCCCATCATTATGTAGTTTAACTATGTGGGTAGTGTTACACCCCATCATTATGTAGTTTAACTATGTGGGTAGTGATGCACCCCATCATTATGTAGTTTAACTATGTGGGTAGTGTTGCACCCCATCATTATGTAGTTTAACTATGTGGGTAGTGATGCACCCCAGCATTATGTAGTTTAACTATGTGGGTAGTGATGCACCCCAGCATTATGTGGTTTAACTATGTGGGTAGTGCTGCACCCCAGCATTATGTAGTTTAACTATGTGGGTAGTGATGCACCCCATCATTATGTAGTTTAACTATGTGGGTAGTGATGCACCCCAGCATTATGTAGTTTAACTATGTGTTGCACCCCATCATTATGTAGTTTAACTATGTGGGTAGTGCTGCACCCCATCATTATGTAGTTTAACTATGTGGGTAGTGCTGCACCCCATCATTATGTAGTTTAACTATGTGGGTAGTGCTGCACCCCATCATTATGTAGTTTAACTATGTGGGTAGTGCTGCACCCCATCATTATGTAGTTTAACTATGTGGGTAGTGATGCACCCCATCATTATGTAGTTTAACTATGTGGGTAGTGTTGCACCCCAGCATTATGTAGTTTAACTATGTGTTGCACCCCATCATTATGTAGTTTAACTATGTAGTTTAACTATGTGGGTAGTGATGCACCCCATCATTATGTAGTTTAACTATGTGGGTAGTGCTGCACCCCATCATTATGTAGTTTAACTATGTGGGTAGTGATGCACCCCAGCATTATGTAGTTTAACTATGTGTTGCACCCCATCATTATGTAGTTTAACTATGTAGTTTAACTATGTGGGTAGTGCTGCACCCCATCATTATGTAGTTTAACTATGTGGGTAGTGCTGCACCCCATCATTATGTAGTTTAACTATGTGGGTAGTGATGCACCCCATCATTATGTAGTTTAACTATGTGCGTAGTGATGCACCCCAGCATTATGTAGTTTAACTATGTGGGTAGTGCTGCACCCCATCATTATGTAGTTTAACTATGTGGGTAGTGATGCACCCCATCATTATGTAGTTTAACTATGTGGGTAGTGCTGCACCCCATCATTATGTAGTTTAACTATGTGGGTAGTGCTGCACCCCATCATTATGTAGTTTAACTATGTGGGTAGTGCTGCACCCCATCATTATGTAGTTTAACTATGTGGGTAGTGCTGCACCCCATCATTATGTAGTTTAACTATGTGGGTAGTGATGCACCCATCATTATGTAGTTTAACTATGTGGGTAGTGATGCACCCCATCATTATGTAGTTTAACTATGTGGGTAGTGTTGCACCCCAGCATTATGTAGTTTAACTATGTGTTGCACCCCATCATTATGTAGTTTAACTATGTAGTTTAACTATGTGGGTAGTGCTGCACCCCATCATTATGTAGTTTAACTATGTGGGTAGTGCTGCACCCCATCATTATGTAGTTTAACTATGTGGGTAGTGATGCACCCCATCATTATGTAGTTTAACTATGTGGGTAGTGTTGCACCCCATCATTATGTAGTTTAACTATGTGGGTAGTGTTGCACCCCAGCATTATGTAGTTTAACTATGTGGGTAGTGAACCACCCCAGAATTATGTAGTTTAACTATGTGGGTAGTGTTGCACCCCAGCATTATGTAGTTTAACTATGTGGGTAGTGATGCACCCCATCATTATGTAGTTTAACTATGTGGGTAGTGATGCACCCCAGCATTATGTAGTTTAACTATGTGTTGCACCCCATCATTATGTAGTTTAACTATGTGGGTAGTGTTGCACCCCAGCATTATGTAGTTTAACTATGTGGGTAGTGATGCACCCCATCATTATGTAGTTTAACTATGTGGGTAGTGTTGCACCCCATCATTATGTAGTTTAACTATGTGGGTAGTGATGCACCCCAGCATTATGTAGTTTAACTATGTGGGTAGTGATGCACCCCAGCATTATGTGGTTTAACTATGTGGGTAGTGCTGCACCCCAGCATTATGTAGTTTAACTATGTGGGTAGTGATGCACCCCATCATTATGTAGTTTAACTATGTGGGTAGTGATGCACCCCAGCATTATGTAGTTTAACTATGTGTTGCACCCCATCATTATGTAGTTTAACTATGTGGGTAGTGCTGCACCCCATCATTATGTAGTTTAACTATGTGGGTAGTGCTGCACCCCATCATTATGTAGTTTAACTATGTGGGTAGTGCTGCACCCCATCATTATGTAGTTTAACTATGTGGGTAGTGCTGCACCCCATCATTATGTAGTTTAACTATGTGGGTAGTGATGCACCCCATCATTATGTAGTTTAACTATGTGGGTAGTGATGCACCCATCATTATGTAGTTTAACTATGTGGGTAGTGATGCACCCCAGCATTATGTAGTTTAACTATGTGTTGCACCCCATCATTATGTAGTTTAACTATGTGGGTAGTGCTGCACCCCATCATTATGTAGTTTAACTATGTGGGTAGTGCTGCACCCCATCATTATGTAGTTTAACTATGTGGGTAGTGCTGCACCCCATCATTATGTAGTTTAACTATGTGGGTAGTGCTGCACCCCATCATTATGTAGTTTAACTATGTGGGTAGTGATGCACCCCATCATTATGTAGTTTAACTATGTGCGTAGTGATGCACCCCAGCATTATGTAGTTTAACTATGTGGGTAGTGCTGCACCCCATCATTATGTAGTTTAACTATGTGGGTAGTGATGCACCCCATCATTATGTAGTTTAACTATGTGGGTAGTGTTGCACCCCATCATTATGTAGTTTAACTATGTGGGTAGTGCTGCACCCCATCATTATGTAGTTTAACTATGTGGGTAGTGATGCACCCCATCATTATGTAGTTTAACTATGTGGGTAGTGTTGCACCCCATCATTATGTAGTTTAACTATGTGGGTAGTGATGCACCCCAGCATTATGTAGTTTAACTATGTGGGTAGTGATGCACCCCAGCATTATGTAGTTTAACTATGTGGGTAGTGTTACACCCCATCATTATGTAGTTTAACTATGTGGGTAGTGATGCACCCCAGCATTATGTAGTTTAACTATGTGGGTAGTGCTGCACCCCATCATTATGTAGTTTAACTATGTGGGTAGTGATGCACCCCATCATTATGTAGTTTAACTATGTGGGTAGTGTTGCACCCCAGCATTATGTAGTTTAACTATGTGGGTAGTGTTACACCCCATCATTATGTAGTTTAACTATGTGGGTAGTGATGCACCCCATCATTATGTAGTTTAACTATGTGTTGCACCCCATCATTATGTAGTTTAACTATGTGGGTAGTGTTGCACCCCAGCATTATGTAGTTTAACTATGTGGGTAGTGATGCACCCCATCATTATGTAGTTTAACTATGTGGGTAGTGTTGCACCCATCATTATGTAGTTTAACTATGTGGGTAGTGATGCACCCCAGCATTATGTAGTTTAACTATGTGGGTAGTGTTGCACCCCATCATTATGTAGTTTAACTATGTGGGTAGTGCTGCACCCCATCATTATGTAGTTTAACTATGTGGGTAGTGATGCACCCCATCATTATGTAGTTTAACTATGTGGGTAGTGTTGCACCCCATCATTATGTAGTTTAACTATGTGGGTAGTGATGCACCCCAGCATTATGTAGTTTAACTATGTGGGTAGTGATGCACCCCAGCATTATGTAGTTTAACTATGTGGGTAGTGCTGCACCCCATCATTATGTAGTTTAACTATGTGGGTAGTGATGCACCCCAGCATTATGTAGTTTAACTATGTGGGTAGTGATGCACCCCATCATTATGTAGTTTAACTATGTGGGTAGTGCTGCACCCCATCATTATGTAGTTTAACTATGTGGGTAGTGATGCACCCCAGTTTATTATGATGCACCCCAGCATTATGTAGTTTAACTATGTGGGTAGTGATGCACCCCATCATTATGTAGTTTAACTATGTGGTAGTGATGCACCCCATCATTATGTAGTTTAACTATGTGGGTAGTGATACACCCCATCATTATGTAGTTTAACTATGTGGGTAGTGCTGCACCCCATCATTATGTAGTTTAACTATGTGGGTAGTGTTACACCCCATCATTATGTAGTTTAACTATGTGGGTAGTGATGCACCCCATCATTATGTAGTTTAACTATGTGGGTAGTGATGCCCCATCATTATGTAGTTTAACTATGTGGGTAGTGATGCACCCCAGCATTATGTAGTTTAACTATGTGGGTAGTGATGCACCCCAGCATTATGTGGTTTAACTATGTGGGTAGTGCTGCACCCCAGCATTATGTAGTTTAACTATGTGGGTAGTGATGCACCCCATCATTATGTAGTTTAACTATGTGGGTAGTGATGCACCCCAGCATTATGTAGTTTAACTATGTGTTGCACCCCATCATTATGTAGTTTAACTATGTGGGTAGTGCTGCACCCCATCATTATGTAGTTTAACTATGTGGGTAGTGCTGCACCCCATCATTATGTAGTTTAACTATGTGGGTAGTGCTGCACCCCATCATTATGTAGTTTAACTATGTGGGTAGTGCTGCACCCCATCATTATGTAGTTTAACTATGTGGGTAGTGATGCACCCCATCATTATGTAGTTTAACTATGTGGGTAGTGTTGCACCCCAGCATTATGTAGTTTAACTATGTGTTGCACCCCATCATTATGTAGTTTAACTATGTAGTTTAACTATGTGGGTAGTGATGCACCCCATCATTATGTAGTTTAACTATGTGGGTAGTGCTGCACCCCATCATTATGTAGTTTAACTATGTGGGTAGTGATGCACCCCAGCATTATGTAGTTTAACTATGTGTTGCACCCCATCATTATGTAGTTTAACTATGTAGTTTAACTATGTGGGTAGTGCTGCACCCCATCATTATGTAGTTTAACTATGTGGGTAGTGCTGCACCCCATCATTATGTAGTTTAACTATGTGGGTAGTGATGCACCCCATCATTATGTAGTTTAACTATGTGGGTAGTGCTGCACCCCATCATTATGTAGTTTAACTATGTGGGTAGTGCTGCACCCCATCATTATGTAGTTTAACTATGTGGGTAGTGCTGCACCCCATCATTATGTAGTTTAACTATGTGGGTAGTGCTGCACCCCATCATTATGTAGTTTAACCATGTGGGTAGTGATGCACCCCATCATTATGTAGTTTAACTATGTGGGTAGTGATGCACCCCATCATTATGTAGTTTAACTATGTGGGTAGTGTTGCACCCCAGCATTATGTAGTTTAACTATGTGTTGCACCCCATCATTATGTAGTTTAACTATGTAGTTTAACTATGTGGGTAGTGCTGCACCCCATCATTATGTAGTTTAACTATGTGGGTAGTGCTGCACCCCATCATTATGTAGTTTAACTATGTGGGTAGTGATGCACCCCATCATTATGTAGTTTAACTATGTGGGTAGTGATGCACCCCAGCATTATGTAGTTTAACTATGTGGGTAGTGCTGCACCCCATCATTATGTAGTTTAACTATGTGGGTAGTGATGCACCCCAGCATTATGTAGTTTAACTATGTGGGTAGTGTTGCACCCCATCATTATGTAGTTTAACTATGTGGGTAGTGTTGCACCCCATCATTATGTAGTTTAACTATGTGGGTAGTGTTGCACCCCATCATTATGTAGTTTAACTATGTGGGTAGTGTTGCACCCCAGCATTATGTAGTTTAACTATGTGGGTAGTGATGCACCCCATCATTATGTAGTTTAACTATGTGGGTAGTGATGCACCCCATCATTATGTAGTTTAACTATGTGTTGCACCCCATCATTATGTAGTTTAACTATGTAGTTTAACTATGTGGGTAGTGATGCACCCCATCATTATGTAGTTTAACTATGTGGGTAGTGATGCACCCCAGCATTATGTAGTTTAACTATGTGGGTAGTTAACCACCCCATCATTATGTAGTTTAACTATGTGGGTAGTGTTGCACCCCAGCATTATGTAGTTTAACTATGTGGGTAGTGATGCACCCCATCATTATGTAGTTTAACTATGTGGGTAGTGCTGCACCCCATCATTATGTAGTTTAACTATGTGGGTAGTGCTGCACCCCATCATTATGTAGTTTAACTATGTGGGTAGTGATGCACCCCATCATTATGTAGTTTAACTATGTGGGTAGTGCTGCACCCCAGCATTATGTAGTTTAACTATGTGGGTAGTGCTGCACCCCATCATTATGTAGTTTAACTATGTGGGTAGTGATGTAGTTTAACTATGTGGGTAGTGCTGCACCCATCATTATGTAGTTTAACTATGTGGGTAGTGATGCACCCCATCATTATGTAGTTTAACTATGTGGGTAGTGATGCACCCCATCATTATGTAGTTTAACTATGTGGGTAGTTAACCACCAGCATTATGTAGTTTAACTATGTGGGTAGTGTTGCACCCCAGCATTATGTAGTTTAACTATGTGTTGCACCCCATCATTATGTAGTTTAACTATGTAGTTTAACTATGTGGGTAGTGCTGCACCCCATCATTATGTAGTTTAACTATGTGGGTAGTGCTGCACCCCATCATTATGTAGTTTAACTATGTGGGTAGTGATGCACCCCATCATTATGTAGTTTAACTATGTGGGTAGTGATGCACCCCAGCATTATGTAGTTTAACTATGTGGGTAGTGCTGCACCCCATCATTATGTAGTTTAACTATGTGGGTAGTGATGCACCCCATCATTATGTAGTTTAACTATGTGGGTAGTGCTGCACCCCATCATTATGTAGTTTAACTATGTGGGTAGTGCTGCACCCATCATTATGTAGTTTAACTATGTGGGTAGTGCTGCACCCCATCATTATGTAGTTTAACTATGTGGGTAGTGCTGCACCCCATCATTATGTAGTTTAACTATGTGGGTAGTGATGCACCCCATCATTATGTAGTTTAACTATGTGGGTAGTGATGCACCCCAGCATTATGTAGTTTAACTATGTGGGTAGTGCTGCACCCCTTCATTATGTAGTTTAACTATGTGGGTAGTGCTGCACCCCATCATTATGTAGTTTAACTATGTGGGTAGTGATGCACCCCATCATTATGTAGTTTAACTATGTGGGTAGTGATGCACCCCATCATTATGTAGTTTAACTATGTGGGTAGTGTTGCACCCCAGCATTATGTAGTTTAACTATGTGTTGCACCCCATCATTATGTAGTTTAACTATGTAGTTTAACTATGTGGGTAGTGCTGCACCCCATCATTATGTAGTTTAACTATGTGGGTAGTGCTGCACCCCATCATTATGTAGTTTAACTATGTGGGTAGTGATGCACCCCATCATTATGTAGTTTAACTATGTGGGTAGTGATGCACCCCAGCATTATGTAGTTTAACTATGTGGGTAGTGCTGCACCCCATCATTATGTAGTTTAACTATGTGGGTAGTGATGCACCCCAGCATTATGTAGTTTAACTATGTGGGTAGTGTTGCACCCCATCATTATGTAGTTTAACTATGTGGGTAGTGTTGCACCCCATCATTATGTAGTTTAACTATGTGGGTAGTGTTGCACCCCATCATTATGTAGTTTAACTATGTGGGTAGTGTTGCACCCCAGCATTATGTAGTTTAACTATGTGGGTAGTGATGCACCCCATCATTATGTAGTTTAACTATGTGGGTAGTGATGCACCCCCATCATTATGTAGTTTAACTATGTGTTGCACCCCATCATTATGTAGTTTAACTGTAGTTTAACTATGTGGGTAGTGATGCACCCCATCATTATGTAGTTTAACTATGTGGGTAGTGATGCACCCCAGCATTATGTAGTTT
Organism: Oncorhynchus nerka; assembly: GCF_034236695.1. Taxonomy (NCBI): domain Eukaryota; kingdom Metazoa; phylum Chordata; class Actinopteri; order Salmoniformes; family Salmonidae; genus Oncorhynchus; species Oncorhynchus nerka. The sequence continues at coordinate 79,527 of NW_027039834.1, read as the reverse complement.
AACTATGTGGGTAGTTAACCACCCCATCATTATGTAGTTTAACTATGTGGGTAGTGTTGCACCCAGCATTATGTAGTTTAACTATGTGGGTAGTGATGCACCCCATCATTATGTAGTTTAACTATGTGGGTAGTGCTGCACCCCATCATTATGTAGTTTAACTATGTGGGTAGTGCTGCACCCCATCATTATGTAGTTTAACTATGTGGGTAGTGATGCACCCCATCATTATGTAGTTTAACTATGTGGGTAGTGCTGCACCCCAGCATTATGTAGTTTAACTATGTGGGTAGTGCTGCACCCCATCATTATGTAGTTTAACTATGTGGGTAGTGATGCACCCCATCATTATGTAGTTTAACTATGTGGGTAGTGCTGCACCCCATCATTATGTAGTTTAACTATGTGGGTAGTGATGCACCCCATCATTATGTAGTTTAACTATGTGGGTAGTGATGCACCCCATCATTATGTAGTTTAACTATGTGGGTAGTTAACCACCCCAGCATTATGTAGTTTAACTATGTGGGTAGTGTTGCACCCCAGCATTATGTAGTTTAACTATGTGTTGCACCCCATCATTATGTAGTTTAACTATGTAGTTTAACTATGTGGGTAGTGCTGCACCCCATCATTATGTAGTTTAACTATGTGGGTAGTGCTGCACCCCATCATTATGTAGTTTAACTATGTGGGTAGTGATGCACCCCATCATTATGTAGTTTAACTATGTGGGTAGTGATGCACCCCAGCATTATGTAGTTTAACTATGTGGGTAGTGCTGCACCCCATCATTATGTAGTTTAACTATGTGGGTAGTGGTGCACCCCATCATTATGTAGTTTAACTATGTGGGTAGTGCACCCCATCATTATGTAGTTTAACTATGTGGGTAGTGCTGCACCCCATCATTATGTAGTTTAACTATGTGGGTAGTGATGCACCCCATCATTATGTAGTTTAACTATGTGGTAGTGCTGCACCCCAGCATTATGTAGTTTAACTATGTGGGTAGTGATGCACCCCATCATTATGTAGTTTAACTATGTGGGTAGTGCTGCACCCCATCATTATGTAGTTTAACTATGTGGGTAGTGCTGCACCCCATCATTATGTAGTTTAACTATGTGGGTAGTGATGCACCCCATCATTATGTAGTTTAACTATGTGGGTAGTGCTGCACCCAGCATTATGTAGTTTAACTATGTGGGTAGTGCTGCACCCCATCATTATGTAGTTTAACTATGTGGGTAGTGATGCACCCCATCATTATGTAGTTTAACTATGTGGGTAGTGCTGCACCCCATCATTATGTAGTTTAACTATGTGGGTAGTGATGCACCCCATCATTATGTAGTTTAACTATGTGGGTAGTGATGCACCCCATCATTATGTAGTTTAACTATGTGGGTAGTTAACCACCCCAGCATTATGTAGTTTAACTATGTGGGTAGTGTTGCACCCCAGCATTATGTAGTTTAACTATGTGTTGCACCCATCATTATGTAGTTTAACTATGTAGTTTAACTATGTGGGTAGTGCTGCACCCCATCATTATGTAGTTTAACTATGTGGGTAGTGCTGCACCCCATCATTATGTAGTTTAACTATGTGGGTAGTGATGCACCCCATCATTATGTAGTTTAACTATGTGGGTAGTGATGCACCCCAGCATTATGTAGTTTAACTATGTGGGTAGTGCTGCACCCCATCATTATGTAGTTTAACTATGTGGGTAGTGATGCACCCCATCATTATGTAGTTTAACTATGTGGGTAGTGCCCCCATCATTATGTAGTTTAACTATGTGGGTAGTGCTGCACCCCATCATTATGTAGTTTAACTATGTGGGTAGTGCTGCACCCCATCATTATGTAGTTTAACTATGTGGGTAGTGATGCACCCCATCATTATGTAGTTTAACTATGTGGGTAGTGATGCACCCCATCATTATGTAGTTTAACTATGTGGGTAGTGTTGCACCCCAGCATTATGTAGTTTAACTATGTGTTGCACCCCATCATTATGTAGTTTAACTATGTAGTTTAACTATGTGGGTAGTGCTGCACCCCATCATTATGTAGTTTAACTATGTGGGTAGTGCTGCACCCCATCATTATGTAGTTTAACTATGTGGGTAGTGATGCACCCCATCATTATGTAGTTTAACTATGTGGGTAGTGATGCACCCCAGCATTATGTAGTTTAACTATGTGGGTAGTGCTGCACCCCTTCATTATGTAGTTTAACTATGTGGGTAGTGCTGCACCCCATCATTATGTAGTTTAACTATGTGGGTAGTGATGCACCCCATCATTATGTAGTTTAACTATGTGGGTAGTGATGCACCCCATCATTATGTAGTTTAACTATGTGGGTAGTGTTGCACCCCAGCATTATGTAGTTTAACTATGTGTTGCACCCCATCATTATGTAGTTTAACTATGTAGTTTAACTATGTGGGTAGTGCTGCACCCCATCATTATGTAGTTTAACTATGTGGGTAGTGCTGCACCCCATCATTATGTAGTTTAACTATGTGGGTAGTGATGCACCCCATCATTATGTAGTTTAACTATGTGGGTAGTGATGCACCCCAGCATTATGTAGTTTAACTATGTGGGTAGTGCTGCACCCCATCATTATGTAGTTTAACTATGTGGGTAGTGATGCACCCCAGCATTATGTAGTTTAACTATGTGGTAGTGTTGCACCCCATCATTATGTAGTTTAACTATGTGGGTAGTGTTGCACCCCATCATTATGTAGTTTAACTATGTGGGTAGTGTTGCACCCCATCATTATGTAGTTTAACTATGTGGGTAGTGTTGCACCCCAGCATTATGTAGTTTAACTATGTGGGTAGTGATGCACCCCATCATTATGTAGTTTAACTATGTGGGTAGTGATGCACCCCATCATTATGTAGTTTAACTATGTGTTGCACCCCATCATTATGTAGTTTAACTATGTAGTTTAACTATGTGGGTAGTGATTGCACCCCATCATTATGTAGTTTAACTATGTGGGTAGTGATGCACCCCAGCATTATGTAGTTTAACTATGTGGGTAGTTAACCACCCCATCATTATGTAGTTTAACTATGTGGGTAGTGTTGCACCCCAGCATTATGTAGTTTAACTATGTGGGTAGTGATGCACCCCATCATATGTAGTTTAACTATGTGGGTAGTGCTGCACCCCATCATTATGTAGTTTAACTATGTGGGTAGTGCTGCACCCCATCATTATGTAGTTTAACTATGTGGGTAGTGATGCACCCCATCATTATGTAGTTTAACTATGTGGGTAGTGCTGCACCCCAGCATTATGTAGTTTAACTATGTGGGTAGTGCTGCACCCCATCATTATGTAGTTTAACTATGTGGGTAGTGATGCACCCCATCATTATGTAGTTTAACTATGTGGGTAGTGCTGCACCCCATCATTATGTAGTTTAACTATGTGGGTAGTGATGCACCCCATCATTATGTAGTTTAACTATGTGGGTAGTGATGCACCCCATCATTATGTAGTTTAACTATGTGGGTAGTTAACCACCCCAGCATTATGTAGTTTAACTATGTGGGTAGTGTTGCACCCCAGCATTATGTAGTTTAACTATGTGTTGCACCCCATCATTATGTAGTTTAACTATGTAGTTTAACTATGTGGGTAGTGCTGCACCCCATCATTATGTAGTTTAACTATGTGGGTAGTGCTGCACCCCATCATTATGTAGTTTAACTATGTGGGTAGTGATGCACCCCCATCATTATGTAGTTTAACTATGTGTGGTAGTGATGCACCCCAGCATTATGTAGTTTAACTATGTGGGTAGTGCTGCACCCCATCATTATGTAGTTTAACTATGTGGGTAGTGATGCACCCCATCATTATGTAGTTTAACTATGTGGGTAGTGCTGCACCCCATCATTATGTAGTTTAACTATGTGGGTAGTGCTGCACCCCATCATTATGTAGTTTAACTATGTGGGTAGTGATGCACCCCATCATTATGTAGTTTAACTATGTGGGGTAGTGCTGCACCCCAGCATTATGTAGTTTAACTATGTGGGTAGTGCTGCACCCCATCATTATGTAGTTTAACTATGTGGGTAGTGATGCACCCCATCATTATGTAGTTTAACTATGTGGGTAGTGCTGCACCCCATCATTATGTAGTTTAACTATGTGGGGTAGTGATGCACCCCATCATTATGTAGTTTAACTATGTGGGTAGTGATGCACCCATCATTATGTAGTTTAACTATGTGGGTAGTGTTGCACCCCAGCATTATGTAGTTTAACTATGTGTTGCACCCCATCATTATGTAGTTTAACTATGTAGTTTAACTATGTGGGTAGTGCTGCACCCATCATTATGTAGTTTAACTATGTGGGTAGTGATGCACCCCATCATTATGTAGTTTAACTATGTGGTAGTGATGCACCCCAGCATTATGTAGTTTAACTATGTGGGTAGTGCTGCACCCCATCATTATGTAGTTTAACTATGTGGGTAGTGATGCACCCCATCATTATGTAGTTTAACTATGTGGGTAGTGTTGCACCCCATCATTATGTAGTTTAACTATGTGGGTAGTGATGCACCCCAGCATTATGTAGTTTAACTATGTGGGTAGTGATGCACCCCAGCATTATGTATTTTAACTATGTGGGTAGTGATGCACCCCAGCATTATGTAGTTTAACTATGTGGGTAGTGTTACACCCCATCATTATGTAGTTTAACTATGTGGGTAGTGTTGCACCCCAGCATTATGTAGTTTAACTATGTGGGTAGTGATGCACCCCATCATTATGTAGTTTAACTATGTGGGTAGTGATGCACCCCATCATTATGTCGTTTAACTATGTGGGTAGTGTTGCACCCCAGCATTATGTAGTTTAACTATGTGGGTAGTGTTACACCCCATCATTATGTAGTTTAACTATGTGGGTAGTGATGCACCCCATCATTATGTAGTTTAACTATGTGGGTAGTGCTGCACCCCATCATTATGTAGTTTAACTATGTGGGTAGTGATGCACCCCAGCATTATGTGGTTTAACTATGTGGGTAGTGCTGCACCCCAGCATTATGTAGTTTAACTATGTGGGTAGTGATGCACCCCATCATTATGTAGTTTAACTATGTGGGTAGTGATGCACCCCAGCATTATGTAGTTTAACTATGTGTTGCACCCCATCATTATGTAGTTTAACTATGTGGGTAGTGCTGCACCCCATCATTATGTAGTTTAACTATGTGGGTAGTGCTGCACCCCATCATTATGTAGTTTAACTATGTGTTGCACCCCATCATTATGTAGTTTAACTATGTAGTTTAACTATGTGGGTAGTGCTGCACCCCATCATTATGTAGTTTAACTATGTGGGTAGTGCTGCACCCCATCATTATGTAGTTTAACTATGTGGGTAGTGATGCACCCCATCATTATGTAGTTTAACTATGTGGGTAGTGATGCACCCCAGCATTATGTAGTTTAACTATGTGGGTAGTGCTGCACCCCTTCATTATGTAGTTTAACTATGTGGGTAGTGATGCACCCCATCATTATGTAGTTTAACTATGTGGGTAGTGTTGCACCCCATCATTATGTAGTTTAACTATGTGGGTAGTGTTGCACCCCATCATTATGTAGTTTAACTATGTGGGTAGTGTTGCACCCCAGCATTATGTAGTTTAACTATGTGCGTAGTGATGCACCCCATCATTATGTAGTTTAACTATGTGGGTAGTGATGCACCCCATCATTATGTAGTTTAACTATGTGGGTAGTTAACCACCCCATCATTATGTAGTTTAACTATGTGGGTAGTGATGCACCCCATCATTATGTAGTTTAACTATGTGGGTAGTGATGCACCCCAGCATTATGTAGTTTAACTATGTGGGTAGTTAACCACCCCATCATTATGTAGTTTAACTATGTGGGTAGTGATGCACCCCAGCATTATGTAGTTTAACTATGTGGGTAGTTAACCACCCCATCATTATGTAGTTTAACTATGTGGGTAGTGATGCACCCCATCATTATGTCGTTTAACTATGTGGGTAGTGTTGCACCCCAGCATTATGTAGTTTAACTATGTGGGTAGTGTTACACCCCATCATTATGTAGTTTAACTATGTGGGTAGTGATGCACCCCATCATTATGTAGTTTAACTATGTGGGTAGTGCTGCACCCCATCATTATGTAGTTTAACTATGTGGGTAGTGATGCACCCCAGCATTATGTGGTTTAACTATGTGGGTAGTGCTGCACCCCAGCATTATGTAGTTTAACTATGTGGGTAGTGATGCACCCCATCATTATGTAGTTTAACTATGTGGGTAGTGATGCACCCCAGCATTATGTAGTTTAACTATGTGTTGCACCCCATCATTATGTAGTTTAACTATGTGGGTAGTGCTGCACCCCATCATTATGTAGTTTAACTATGTGGGTAGTGCTGCACCCCATCATTATGTAGTTTAACTATGTGTTGCACCCCATCATTATGTAGTTTAACTATGTAGTTTAACTATGTGGGTAGTGCTGCACCCCATCATTATGTAGTTTAACTATGTGGGTAGTGCTGCACCCCATCATTATGTAGTTTAACTATGTGGGTAGTGATGCACCCCATCATTATGTAGTTTAACTATGTGGGTAGTGATGCACCCCAGCATTATGTAGTTTAACTATGTGGGTAGTGCTGCACCCCTTCATTATGTAGTTTAACTATGTGGGTAGTGATGCACCCCATCATTATGTAGTTTAACTATGTGGGTAGTGTTGCACCCCATCATTATGTAGTTTAACTATGTGGGTAGTGTTGCACCCATCATTATGTAGTTTAACTATGTGGGTAGTGTTGCACCCCAGCATTATGTAGTTTAACTATGTGCGTAGTGATGCACCCCATCATTATGTAGTTTAACTATGTGGGTAGTGATGCACCCCATCATTATGTAGTTTAACTATGTGGGTAGTTAACCACCCCATCATTATGTAGTTTAACTATGTGGGTAGTGATGCACCCCATCATTATGTAGTTTAACTATGTGGGTAGTGATGCACCCCAGCATTATGTAGTTTAACTATGTGGGTAGTTAACCACCCCATCATTATGTAGTTTAACTATGTGGGTAGTGATGCACCCCAGCATTATGTAGTTTAACTATGTGGGTAGTTAACCACCCCATCATTATGTAGTTTAACTATGTGGGTAGTGATGCACCCCATCATTATGTAGTTTAACTATGTGGGTAGTGTTGCACCCCATCATTATGTAGTTTAACTATGTGTTGCACCCCATCATTAAGTAGTTTAACTATGTGGGTAGTGATGCACCCCATCATTAAGTAGTTTAACTATGTGGGTAGTGATGCACCCCATCATTAAGTAGTTTAACTATGTGGGTAGTGTTGCACCCCATCATTATGTAGTTTAACTATGTGTTGCACCCCATCATTAAGTAGTTTAACTATGTGGGTAGTGATGCACCCCATCATTAAGTAGTTTAACTATGTGGGTAGTGATGCACCCCATCATTATGTAGTTTAACTATGTGGGTAGTGTTGCACCCCAGCATTATGTAGTTTAACTATGTGGGTAGTGATGCACCCCATCATTATGTAGTTTAACTATGTGGGTAGTGCTGCACCCCATCATTATGTAGTTTAACTATGTGGGTAGTGCTGCACCCCATCATTATGTAGTTTAACTATGTGGGTAGTGATGCACCCCATCATTATGTAGTTTAACTATGTGGGTAGTGCTGCACCCCAGCATTATGTAGTTTAACTATGTGGGTAGTGATGCACCCCATCATTATGTAGTTTAACTATGTGTTGCACCCCATCATTATGTAGTTTAACTATGTAGTTTAACTATGTGGGTAGTGTTGCACCCCAGCATTATGTAGTTTAACTATGTGGGTAGTGCTGCACCCCATCATTATGTAGTTTAACTATGTGGGTAGTGATGCACCCCATCATTATGTAGTTTAACTATGTGGGTAGTGCTGCACCCCATCATTATGTAGTTTAACTATGTGGGTAGTGATGCACCCCATCATTATGTAGTTTAACTATGTGGGTAGTGATGCACCCCATCATTATGTAGTTTAACTATGTGGGTAGTGATGCACCCCAGCATTATGTAGTTTAACTATGTGGGTAGTGATGCACCCCATCATTATGTAGTTTAACTATGTGGGTAGTGATGCACCCCAGCATTATGTGGTTTAACTATGTGGGTAGTGATGCACCCCATCATTATGTAGTTTAACTATGTGGGTAGTGATGCACCCCAGCATTATGTAGTTTAACTATGTGGGTAGTGATGCACCCCATCATTATGTGGTTTAACTATGTGGGTAGTGCTGCACCCCAGCATTATGTAGTTTAACTATGTGGGTAAATTAAAGGAGAAGTTTAAAAAAAATCCAGGAACTGCCAAGTGATTCCATACATTGAAACCTCTGTAGTTCAGGGAAGTTTGCCCTCTCCCCCTCTGTCTCCCCTGGAGTGCAGAACGGAGACAGCTGCAGAAACGGGTCATGCTGGATGCCGGCCTCACTCTGCTCTGTTGTCAGTCGTTACGTATCTCTGCTGCTATGGCAGTCGGCTACATCAAATATTATATAAAATAATCACATATATTTTAGGTAGAAAAGTACACATTTCCTGATTCAAAACCGCTAGTACTTTTGACAAAATTAGCTAATGTGTACACTTTCAATAAAATAATGAATTTGTCCACAGTTTGCGTATTTATGCATTCATTGACAATGGACCAGAGCCAGCAACGTCACGAGTCACGTGACCCGCAGCTGTTTCAGTTCTCCAGTAGAGGGAGAGAGGGGGAGAGGGCCAACTCCACTGAACTAGTTTCAATCTATGGAATCACTTGGGAGTCCCTGGATTTTGGGTAAACTTCTCCTTTAAGAGATGTTGGTTTATAAGTTCAATAAATTCCATTGGTCAATAAATGCCATTGTTCAATAAATTCCATGGCCTCATTGAACAATTGATTTCAACATTTAATTTGTTACTTAACCTCTGCTTTCATTAATATTATGTAATCAGAGAAAAACGCAGATTCTGTAGTTATTCATCCTGTAAGGCTTGCTTTGCAGTGGTTAAACAGTTTTCTGTTGTGTTACTGATGAACCAGAGAGAGGGGCTTTGTCCCAAGTATGTCTCCTGCCTCAAAGTGTTCACTTGTTCGCTTCTAACCACTAGTGGTTAGAGCGTTGGGCCAGGTAACTGAAAGGTTGCTGGATCGAATCCCTGAGCTGACAAGGTGAAAATCTGTCGTTATGCCCCCGAACAAGGCAGTTAACCCACAGTTCCCCGGTAAGCCGTCATGGTAAATACGAATTGGTTCTTAACTGACTTGCCTAGTTAAATAAAGGTTAAATAAAAACATTTAAAAATCATTCACAAGGAGATTACTGGTTTAAGAAATATGAAGGAAACTCCCACTAATCCATGCCTCCACCAATCCAATGCTTCAAGATTTGTGGGAAGTTGTGAACAAGTGCACACGTCAGGAGAAAGGGGATATTATTATGATGTACCCCTGGTTCAAGCCTAACACATTAATGAAACCTCAACTGTTTATCTTGTCTTCCTCTGCAGGAATTTGTTCCCAGCTAACCTTGTGGCTGCAGCATTCCGTTCTGTAAGTATATCTATCTCTCTCTTAACCCCTCGTCATCTTTCTCTCCTCTCTCTCTCTACCTATCAGTCTCTCTCCCCTCTCTTCATCTCTTTCTCTAACTTTCTTTCTCTCTTCATCTCTCTCTCTCTCTCTCTCTCTCTCCACCTCTGTCTCTCTTTCACACACACATAGTGTCCTATGCTCACCTCTTCATATATATATACCATAAATCCTTTCCTTAGCGTTAAAAGTCTATATAAGGTCATTAAGGAAGAGACTCAGAATAAAGAGAGTTCTGCTCTCCCTCTCGTCTTAGCACCTCTCATCTTCCTTTCACCAACCGTTACCATAGTGAGGTGATTCCATTCCAGACAGCCTAGCAACCTGTCTCGCCTCGTTGCTCTTTAATGTGCCCAGTGGCTGCCCGGTACCATTTCCTGGAACTGTGTGAGTGTCTGTCTATTAAGGCTAAAAGAGGGTCAGGAGGGTTCCATTTTTGGGGAGGAACACACACACACGCAAATGTGTCCTTTTATCCATGTTCTCATGGGGACATTTAGGGATTTCAGGTCCCCATGAGGATAGAGAAGAACAAGACCACAACACACACACACACACACACACACACACACACACACACACACACACACACACACACACACACACACACACACACACACACACACACACACACACACACAGACACACAGAGCTGAAAAATAATCATCAGCAGGTCAGGAATGAGAAATGACATCCATGTAATGCCTTTTCATTCATATTACTGATACCAAACATTAACAAAACAACACCAAGAACAATTAATCATTACTATAATTCAGTTTTAATAAACCTGTCACCATGTATTGTAGTACTACATCATGGTAAAACCTGTTGTCATCTACTGTAGTATTACATCATGGTAAACCATGTTACCATCTACTGTAGTATTACATCATGGTAAAACCTGTTGTCATCTACTGTAGTATTACATCATGGTAAACCATGTCACCATCTACTGTAGTACTACATCATGGTAAACCATGTCACCATCTACTGTAGTATTACATCATGGTAAACCATGTCACCATCTACTGTAGTACTACATCATGGTAAAACATGTTGTCATCTACTGTAGTATTACATCATGGTAAACCATGTCACCATCTACTGTAGTACTACATCATGGTAAAACATGTTGTCATCTACTGTAGTATTACATCATGGTAAAACCTGTTGTCATCTACTGTAGTATTACATCATGGTTAAACCTGTTGTCACCATCTACTGTAGTATTACATCATGGTAAAACATGTTGTCATCTACTGTAGTATTACATCATGGTAAAACCTGTTGTCATCTAATGTAGTATTACATCATGGTAAAACCTGTTGTCATCTACTGTAGTATTACATCATGGTTAAACCTGTCACCATCTACTGTAGTATTACATCATGGTAAAACCTGTTGTCACCATCTACTGTAGTATTACATCATGGTAAAACCTGTTGTCATCTACTGTAGTATTACATCATGGTAAAACCTGTTGTCATCTACTGTAGTACTACATCATGGTAAAACCTGTTGTCATCTACTGTAGTACTACATCATGGTAAAACCTGTTGTCATCTACTGTAGTACTACATCATGGTAAAACCTGTTGTCATCTACTGTAGTATTACATCATGGTAAAACCTGTTGTCACCATCTACTGTAGTACTACATCATGGTAAAACCTGTTGTCACCATCTACTGTAGTACTACATCATGGTAAAACCTGTTGTCACCATCTACTGTAGTATTACATCATGGTAAAACCTGTTGTCATCTACTGTAGTATTACATCATGGTAAAACCTGTTGTCACCATCTACTGTAGTATTACATCATGGTAAAACCTGTTGTCACCATCTACTGTAGTACTACATCATGGTAAAACCTGTTGTCACCATCTACTGTAGTATTACATCATGGTAAAACCTGTTGTCACCATCTACTGTAGTATTACATCATGGTAAAACCTGTTGTCACCATCTACTGTAGTACTACATCATGGTAAAACCTGTTGTCATCTACTGTAGTATTACATCATGGTAAAACCTGTTGTCATCTACTGTAGTACTACATCATGGTAAAACCTGTTGTCATCTACTGTAGTTCTACATCATGGTAAAACCTGTTGTCACCATCTACTGTAGTATTACATCATGGTAAAACCTGTTGTCATCTACTGTAGTATTACATCATGGTTAAACCTGTTGTCACCATCTACTGTAGTATTACATCATGGTAAAACCTGTTGTCATCTACTGTAGTATTACATCATGGTAAAACCTGTTGTCATCTACTGTAGTATTACATCATGGTAAAACCTGTTGTCATCTACTGTAGTATTACATCATGGTAAAACCTGTTGTCATCTACTGTAGTATTACATCATGGTAAAACCTGTTGTCATCTACTGTAGTATTACATCATGGTTAAACCTGTTGTCACCATCTACTGTAGTATTACATCATGGTAAAACATGTTGTCATCTACTGTAGTATTACATCATGGTAAAACCTGTTGTCATCTAATGTAGTATTACATCATGGTAAAACCTGTTGTCATCTACTGTAGTATTACATCATGGTTAAACCTGTCACCATCTACTGTAGTATTACATCATGGTAAAACCTGTTGTCACCATCTACTGTAGTATTACATCATGGTAAAACCTGTTGTCATCTACTGTAGTATTACATCATGGTAAAACCTGTTGTCATCTACTGTAGTACTACATCATGGTAAAACCTGTTGTCATCTACTGTAGTACTACATCATGGTAAAACCTGTTGTCATCTACTGTAGTACTACATCATGGTAAAACCTGTTGTCATCTACTGTAGTATTACATCATGGTAAAACCTGTTGTCACCATCTACTGTAGTACTACATCATGGTAAAACCTGTTGTCACCATCTACTGTAGTACTACATCATGGTAAAACCTGTTGTCACCATCTACTGTAGTATTACATCATGGTAAAACCTGTTGTCATCTACTGTAGTATTACATCATGGTAAAACCTGTTGTCACCATCTACTGTAGTATTACATCATGGTAAAACCTGTTGTCACCATCTACTGTAGTACTACATCATGGTAAAACCTGTTGTCACCATCTACTGTAGTATTACATCATGGTAAAACCTGTTGTCACCATCTACTGTAGTATTACATCATGGTAAAACCTGTTGTCACCATCTACTGTAGTACTACATCATGGTAAAACCTGTTGTCATCTACTGTAGTATTACATCATGGTAAAACCTGTTGTCATCTACTGTAGTACTACATCATGGTAAAACCTGTTGTCATCTACTGTAGTTCTACATCATGGTAAAACCTGTTGTCACCATCTACTGTAGTATTACATCATGGTAAAACCTGTTGTCATCTACTGTAGTATTACATCATGGTTAAACCTGTTGTCACCATCTACTGTAGTATTACATCATGGTAAAACCTGTTGTCATCTACTGTAGTATTACATCATGGTAAAACCTGTTGTCATCTACTGTAGTATTACATCATGGTAAAACCTGTTGTCATCTACTGTAGTATTACATCATGGTAAAACCTGTTGTCATCTACTGTAGTACTACATCATGGTAAAACCTGTTGTCATCTACTGTAGTATTACATCATGGTAAACCATGTCACCATCTACTGTAGTATTACATCATGGTAAAACCTGTTGTCATCTACTGTAGTATTACATCATGGTAAAACCTGTTGTCATCTACTGTAGTACTACATCATGGTAAACCATGTCACCATCTACTGTAGTATTACATCATGGTTAAACCTGTTGTCACCATCTACTGTAGTATTACATCATGGTAAAACATGTTGTCATCTACTGTAGTATTACATCATGGTAAAACCTGTCACCATCTACTGTAGTATTACATCATGGTAAAACCTGTTGTCATCTACTGTAGTATTACATCATGGTAAAACCTGTCACCATCTACTGTAGTATTACATCATGGTAAAACCTGTTGTCATCTACTGTAGTATTACATCATGGTAAAACCTGTTGTCACCATCTACTGTAGTATTACATCATGGTAAAACCTGTTGTCATCTACTGTAGTACTACATCATGGTAAAACCTGTTGTCATCTACTGTAGTATTACATCATGGTAAACCCTGTCACCATCTACTGTAGTATTACATCATGGTAAAACCTGTTGTCATCTACTGTAGTATTACATCATGGTAAAACCTGTTGTCATCTACTGTAGTACTACATCATGGTAAAACCTGTTGTCATCTACTGTAGTACTACATCATGGTAAAACCTGTTGTCATCTACTGTAGTACTACATCATGGTAAAACCTGTTGTCACCATCTACTGTAGTATTACATCATGGTAAAACCTGTTGTCATCTACTGTAGTACTACATCATGGTAAAACCTGTCACCATCTACTGTAGTACTACATCATGGTAAAACCTGTTGTCATCTACTGTAGTACTACATCATGGTAAAACCTGTTGTCACCATCTACTGTAGTATTACATCATGGTAAAACCTGTCACCATCTACTGTAGTATTACATCATGGTAAAACCTGTCACCATCTACTGTAGTATTACATCATGGTAAAACCTGTTGTCATCTACTGTAGTACTACATCATGGTAAAACCTGTTGTCATCTACTGTAGTACTACATCATGGTAAAACCTGTTGTCATCTACTGTAGTACTACATCATGGTAAAACCTGTCACCATCTACTGTAGTATTACATCATGGTAAAACCTGTTGTCATCTACTGTAGTATTACATCATGGTTAAACCTGTCACCATCTACTGTAGTATTACATCATGGTAAAACCTGTTGTCATCTACTGTAGTACTACATCATGGTTAAACCTGTTGTCACCATCTACTGTAGTACTACATCATGGTAAAACCTGTTGTCATCTACTGTAGTATTACATCATGGTAAAACCTGTTGTCATCTACTGTAGTATTACATCATGGTAAAACCTGTTGTCATCTACTGTAGTATTACATCATGGTAAAACCTGTTGTCATCTACTGTAGTACTACATCATGGTAAAACCTGTTGTCATCTACTGTAGTACTACATCATGGTAAAACCTGTTGTCATCTACTGTAGTATTACATCATGGTTAAACCTGTCACCATCTACTGTAGTATTACATCATGGTAAAAACTGTCATCTACTGTAGTATTACATCATGGTAAAACCTGTTGTCATCTACTGTAGTATTACATCATGGTTAAACCTGTTGTCACCATCTACTGTAGTATTACATCATGGTAAAACCTGTTGTCATCTACTGTAGTATTACATCATGGTAAAACCTGTTGTCATCTACTGTAGTATTACATCATGGTAAAACCTGTTGTCATCTACTGTAGTATTACATCATGGTAAAACCTGTTGTCATCTACTGTAGTATTACATCATGGTAAAACCTGTCATCTACTGTCATCTAAAACTGTTGTCATCTACTGTAGTATTACATCATGGTAAAACCTGTTGTCATCTACTGTAGTATTACATCATGGTAAAACCTGTTGTCATCTACTGTAGTATTACATCATGGTAAAACCTGTTGTCATCTACTGTAGTATTACATCATGGTAAAACCTGTTGTCATCTACTGTAGTATTACATCATGGTAAAACCTGTTGTCATCTACTGTAGTCTATTACATCATGGTAAAACCTGTTGTCATCTACTGTAGTATTACATCATGGTAAAACCTGTTGTCATCTACTGTAGTATTACATCATGGTAAAACCTGTTGTCATCTACTGTAGTATTACATCATGGTAAAACCTGTTGTCATCTACTGTAGTATTACATCATGGTAAAACCTGTCACCATCTACTGTAGTATTACATCATGGTAAAACCTCTTGTCACTCTACTTACATCAGTACTACATCATGGTAAAACCTGTTGTCATCTACTGTAGTATTACATCATGGTTAAACCTGTTGTCACCATCTACTGTAGTATTACATCATGGTAAAACCTGTTGTCATCTACTGTAGTATTACATCATGGTAAAACCTGTTGTCATCTACTGTAGTATTACATCATGGTAAAACCTGTTGTCATCTACTGTAGTATTACATCATGGTAAAACCTGTTGTCACCATCTACTGTAGTATTACATCATGGTAAAACCTGTTGTCATCTACTGTAGTATTACATCATGGTAAAACCTGTTGTCACCATCTACTGTAGTATTACATCATGGTAAAACCTGTTGTCATCTACTGTAGTAAAACCTGTTGTCACCATCTACATCATCATGGTAAAACCTGTTGTCATCTACTGTATATTACATCATGGTAAAACCTGTTGTCACCATCTACTGTAGTATTACATCATGGTTAAACCTGTTGTCATCTACTGTAGTATTACATCATGGTAAAACCTGTTGTCATCTACTGTCATCATGGTAAAACATCTACTCTGTAGTATTACATCATGGTAAAACCTGTTGTCATCTACTGTAGTACTACATCATGGTAAAACCTGTTGTCACCATCTACTGTAGTACTACATCATGGTAAAACCTGTTGTCATCTACTGTAGTATTACATCATGGTTAAACCAAATCCCCTCTCTTTTGGTGTGGGATAGACTTAATTAAAAGTCTGGAGGCCCCCACTTCCACAAACTATGTCAGCCAACTTAGGACAAACCGCCGGAGTGACAGGCTAAGGGGGCAGACTGACTGCCCAGAGAATGAGCCCCCAAAGTAGGGTACAGGCGTCAGGCAGATGGGATGTGGTAGAGTAAGGGTGGGGGGTAACAGAGAGATGGAGGGGGACGGAGAGAGCGGAGAGGGAATCTAATCTTCAACCATGCTGAACACAGATTACATATGTAGACACTGTCCACTGGGAATAGCCCCTATTGGCCCTGACGGACTGAAACATATTTTAAAGAAAGAGAGAGGGAGGGAGAGACAGAGAGAGAGAAATAAGAGACGGGTACTGATGGACTGAAACATACATGTTTTAGAGAGAGAGAGAGGGAGGGAGAGAGAGAGAGAAATAAGAGACAGGTACTGATGGACTGAAACATACATGTTTTAGAGAGAGAGAGGGAGGGAGAGACAGAGAGAGAGAAATAAGAGACAGGTACTGATGGACTGAAACATATTTTAAAGAAAGAGAGAGGGAGGGAAAGACAGAGAGAGAGAAATAAGAAACAGGTACTGATGGACTGAAACATACATGTTTTAGAGAGAGAGAGGGAGGGAGAGACAGAGAGAGAGAAATAAGAGACAGGTACTGATGGACTGAAACATATTTTAAAGAAAGAGAGAGGGAGGGAGAGACAGAGAGAGAGAAATAAGAGACAGGTTCTGATGGACTGAAACATACATGTTTTAGAGAGAGAGAGAGGGAGGGAGAGAGAGAGAGAGAAATAAGAGACAGGTACTGATGGACTGAAACATACATGTTTTAGAGAGAGAGAGAGGGAGGAGAGAGACAGAGAGAGAAAATAAGAGACAGGTACTGATGGACTGAAACATATTTTAAAGAAAGAGAGAGGGAGGGAAAGACAGAAATAAGAGAGACTGATGGGCTAATAAGAAGACAGGTACTGATGGACTGAAACATATGTTTTAGAAGAGAGAGAGGGAGGGAGAGACAGAGAGAGAGAAATAAGAGACAGGTACTGATGGACTGAAACATATTTTAAAGAAAGAGAGAGGAGGGAGAGACAGAGAGAGAAATAAGAGACATGTGGACTTTTATGTTTTAGAGAGAGAGAGAGGGAGGGAGAGACAGAGAGAGAGAAATAAGAGACAGGTACTGATGGACTGAAACATACATGTTTTAGAGAGAGAGAGAGGGAGGGAGAGACAGAGAGAGAGAAATAAGAGACAGGTTCTGATGGACTGAAACATACATGTTTTAGAGAGAGAGAGAGGGAGGGAGAGACAGAGAGAGAGAAATAAGAGACAGGTACTGATGGACTGAAACATACATGTTTTAGAGAGAGAGAGGGAGGGAGAGACAGAGAGAGAGAAATAAGAGACAGGTTCTGATGGACTGAAACATATTTTAAAGAGAGAGAGAGAGGGAGGGAAAGACAGAGAGAGAGAAATAAGAAACAGGTACTGATGGACTGAAACATACATGTTTTAGAGAGAGAGAGGGAGGGAGAGACAGAGAGAGAGAAATAAGAAACAGGTACTGATGGACTGAAACATACATGTTTTAGAGAGAGAGAGAGGGAGGGAGAGACAGAGAGAGAGAAATAAGAAACAGGTACTGATGGACTGAAACATACATGTTTTAGAGAGAGAGAGAGGGAGGGAGAGACAGAGATAGAGAAATAAGAGACAGGTACTGATGGACTGAAACATATTTTAAAGAAAGAGAGAGGGAGGGAGAGACAGAGAGAGAGAAATAAGAAACAGGTACTGATGGACTGAAACATACATGTTTTAGAGAGAGAGAGAGAGGAGAGACAGAGAGAGAGAAATAAGAGACAGGTACTGATGGACTGAAACATATTTTAAAGAAAGAGAGAGGGAGGGAGAGACAGAGAGAGAAAATAAGAGACAGGTACTGATGGACTGAAACATACATGTTTTAGAGAGAGAGAGAGGAGAGAGACAGAGAGAGAAAATAAGAGACAGGTACTGATGGACTGAAACATACATGTTTTAGAGAGAGAGAGAGGGAGGGAGAGACAGAGAGAGAGAAATAAGAGACAGGTACTGATGGACTGAAACATATTTTAAAGAAAGAGAGAGGGAGGGAAAGACAGAGAGAGAAATAAGAAACAGGTACTGATGGACTGAAACATACATGTTTTAGAGAGAGAGAGGGAGGGAGAGACAGAGAGAGAGAAATAAGAGACAGGTACTGATGGACTGAAACATATTTTAAAGAAAGAGAGAGGGAGGGAGAGACAGAGAGAGAGAAATAAGAGACAGGTACTGATGGACTGAAACATACATGTTTTAGAGAGAGAGAGGGAGGGAGAGAGAGAGAGAAATAAGAGACAGGTACTGATGGACTGAAACATATTTTAAAGAAAGAGAGAGGGAGGGAGAGACAGAGAGAGAAATAAGAGACAGGTACTGATGGACTGAAACATACATGTTTTAGAGAGAGAGAGAGGGAGGGAGAGACAGAGAGAGAGAAATAAGAGACAGGTACTGATGGACTGAAACATACATGTTTTAGAGAGAGAGAGGGAGGGAGAGACAGAGAGAGAGAAATAAGAGACAGGTTCTGATGGACTGAAACATATTTTAAAGAGAGAGAGAGAGGGAGGGAGAGACAGAGAGAGAGAAATAAGAAACAGGTACTGATGGACTGAAACATACATGTTTTAGAGAGAGAGAGGGAGGGAGAGACAGAGAGAGAGAAATAAGAAACAGGTACTGATGGACTGAAACATACATGTTTTAGAGAGAGAGGGAGGAAAGACAGAGAGAGAGAAATAAGAAACAGGTACTGATGGACTGAAACATACATGTTTTAGAGAGAGAGAGGGAGGGAGAGACAGAGAGAGAGAAATAAGAAACAGGTACTGATGGACTGAAACATACATGTTTTAGAGAGAGAGAGAGGGAGGGAGAGACAGAGAGAGAGAAATAAGAAACAGGTACTGATGGACTGAAACATACATGTTTTAGAGAGAGAGAGAGGGAGGGAGAGACAGAGAGAGAGAAATAAGAGACAGGTACTGATGGACTGAAACATATTTTAAAGAAAGAGAGAGGGAGGGAGAGACAGAGAAATAAGAGACAGGTTCTGATGGACTGAAACATACATGTTTT
>NW_027039834.1:0-57500 GCF_034236695.1 Oncorhynchus nerka | reverse complement strand
CAGGTTCTGAGAGACAGAGAGAGAGAAATAAGGACAGGTTCTGAGTGGACTGAAACATATTTTTAAGAGGAGAGAGAGGAGGGAGAGACAGAGAGAGAAATAAAAACAGGTACTGATGGACTGAAACATACATGTTTTAGAGAGAGGAGGGAGAGACAGACAGAGAGAAATAAGAAACAGGTACTGATGGACTGAAACATACATGTTTTAGAGAGAGAGAGGAGGGAGAGACAGAGAGAGAGAATAAGAAACAGGTACTGATGGACTGAAACATACATGTTTTAGAGAGAGAGAGAGAGGAGGGAGACAGAGAGAGAGAAATAGAGACAGGTACTGATGGACTGAAACATATTTTAAAGAAAGAGAGAGGAGGGAGAGACAGAGAGAGAAATAAGAAACAGGTACTGATGGACTGAAACATACATGTTTTAGAGAGAGAGAGGAGGGAGAGACAGAGAGAGAGAAATAAGAGACAGGTACTGATGGACTGAAACATATTTTAAAGAAAGAGAGAGGGAGGGAGAGACAGAGAGAGAGAAATAAGAGACAGGTACTGATGGACTGAAACATACATGTTTTAGAGAGTGAGAGATAAAGACCAGACCACATTTATACCCTCCACACTCATTTACTCATGTTTTGTAGACTTCAAAAAATAATTTGATTAAATTTGGAAAAATGAGCCCAGGTCTGACAAAACCTGTGATTAATGGTCAGAGCCCAGGACAGTTAATCACAGGTTCTGTCAGACCTGGGCTCTGACCGTTAATCACAGGTTCTGTCAGACCTGGGCCCTGACAGTTAATCACAGGTTCTGTCAGACCTGGGCTCTGACCGTTAATCACAGGTTCTGTCAGACCTGGGCCCTGACAGTTAATCACAGGTTCTGTCAGACCTGGGCTCTGACCGTTAATCACAGGTTCTGTCAGACCTGGGCTCTGACCGTTAATCACAGGTTCTGTCAGACCTGGGCTCTGACCGTTAATCACAGGTTCTGTCAGACCTGGGCTCTGACCGTTAACCTAAAGAAAACAAATATAATGATATTCCAAGAGAGGTAAGGAAATCAGGATTATAAATACAAATTCTATTTGGACACAGTTCTTTTAGAAAACACCAAAAACTACACGACCAAAAGTATGTGGACACCTGCTCGTCAAACATCTCATTCCAAAATCATAGACATTAATATGGAGTTGGTCCCCCCTTTGCTGCTATAACAGCCTGCACTCTTCTGTGAATGCTTTCCACTAGTTGTTGGAAAATTGGTGTGGGGACTTGCTTCCATTCAGCCACAACAGCATTAGTGAGGTTGGGCACTGATGTTGGGCGAATAGGCCTGGCTCGCAGTCAGCATTCCAATTCATCCCAAAGGTATTCGATGGGGTTGAGGTCAGGGCTCTGTGCAGACCAGTCAAGTTCTTCCACACCGATCTCAACAAACCATTTCTTTATTGAACTTGCTTTGTGCATGAGGGCATTGTCGTGCTGAAACAGGAAAGGGCCTTCCCCAAACTGTCGCCACAAAGTTGGAAGTACAGAATCTAGAATGTCATTGTATGCTGTAGCGTTAAGATTTCCCTTCACTGGAACTAAGGGGCCTAGCCCGAACCATGAAAACCAGCCCCAGACCATTATTCCTCCTCCACCAAACTTTACAGTTGGCACTATGCATTGGGGCAGGTAGTGTTCTCTTGGCATCCGCCAAACTCAGATTAGTCTGACTGCCAGATGGTAAAGCGTGATTCATAATTCCAGAGAACGTGTTTCCACTGCTCCAGAGTCCAATGGCGGTGAGCTTTACTCCACTCCAGCCGCTTGACATTGCGTATGGTAATCTTAGGCTTGTGTGCGGCTGCTCGGCCATGGAAACCCATTTCATGAAGCTCTCGATGAACAGTTCTTGTGCTGACGTTGCTTCCAGAGGCCGCTTGGAACTCGGAAGTAAGTATTGCAATCGAGGACAGACAATTTTTACACTCTGCGAGCATCAGCACTTGGTGGTCCCATTCTGTGAGCTTGTGTGGCCTATCACTTCGTCGCTGAGCTGTTGTTGCTCCTAGACGTTTCCACTTCACCACTGCACTTACAGTTGACCGGGGCAGTTCTAGCAGGGCAGAAATTTGAAGAATTTACTTGTTGGAAAGGTGGCATCCTATGACGATGCCACGTTGAAAGTCACTGAGCTCTTCAGTAAGGCCATTCTACTGCCAATGTTTGTCTATGGAGATTGCATGTCTGTGTGTTAGATTTTAAACACCTGTCAGCAATGGGTGTGGCTGAAATAGCCGAATCCACTAATTTGAAGGGGTGTTCACATACTTTTGTATATATAGTGTATCTATATATAGTGTATCTAGCTACCTGCAACACAGGTATCTTTCGCATGGCGGTAAATTAGCTCAGAGACAAAGCAAGAAGATCATTCTATGCCATTAAAAGAAACATTAATATTCACCAGTTTGGGCTGGCTAGTGGCATCAGTGCTATTGGTGTGTGTGTGTGTGTGTGTGTGTGTGTGTGTGTGTGTGTGTGTGTGTGTGTGTGTGTGTGTGTGTGTGTGTGTGTGTGTGTGTGTCTGTGTCTGTGTTGTTTGGGCAAATGGTAGGGGGCCAGCTGAACAGCAGTGGGGGGGTCCAAATATTTCAGAGTGCAGGGCCTCAATGGACAGAGAGGAAAAGGTGTGTGTTGTTTTGGCGAATGGTAGGGGGCCAGCTGAACAGCAGTGGGGGTCCAGATCTTTCAGAGTGCAGGGACTCAATGGACAGAGAGGAAAAAGAAGTGTGTGTGTGTGTGTGTGTGTGTGTGTGTGTGTGTGTGTGTGTGTGTGTGTGTGTGTGTGTGTGTGTGTGTGTGTGTGTGGGGTGTGTGAGAGAGTGTGAGAACAGGGAGAGGGGTCTCTGCCATTGTCTGCTGGTCTCTGGTTGCCAGGTCCTCTCCACCACAGCTCTGAAGCTGCTTTGTGTCTCTGCTGGTCTCTGGTTGCCAGGTCGTGCCAGGTCCTCTCCACCACAGCTCTGAATATGCTTTGTGTCTCTGCTGGTCTCTGGTTGCCAGGTCCTGCCAGGTCCTCTCCACCACAGCTCTAAAGCTGCTTTGTGTCTCTGCTGGTCTCTGGTTGCCAGGTCCTGCCAGGTCCTCTCCACCACAGCTCTAAAGCTGCTTTGTGTCTCTGCTGGTCTCTGGTTGCCAGGTCCTGCCAGGTCCTCTCCACCACAGCTCTGAAGCTGCTTTGTGTCTCTGCTGGTCTCTGGTTGCCAGGTCCTGCCAGGTCCTCTCCACCACAGCTCTGAATATGCTTTGTGTCTCTGCTGGTCTCTGGTTGCCAGGTCCTGCCAGGTCCTCTCCACCACAGCTCTAAAGCTGCTTTGTGTCTCTGCTGGTCTCTGGTTGCCAGGTCCTGCCAGGTCCTCCCACCACAGCTCTGAAGCTGCTTTGTGTCTCTGCTGGTCTCTGGTTGCCAGGTCCTGCCAGGTCCTCTCCACCACAGCTCTAAAGCTGCTTTGTGTCTCTGCTGGTCTCTGGTTGCCAGGTCCTGCCAGGTCCTCTCCACCACAGCTCTAAAGCTGCTTTGTGTCTCTGCTGGTCTCTGGTTGCCAGGTCCTGCCAGGTCCTCTCCACCACAGCTCTAAAGCTGCTTTGTGTCTCTGCTGGTCTCTGGTTGCCAGGTCCTGCCAGGTCCTCTCCACCACAGCTCTGAATATGCTTTGTGTCTCTGCTGGTCTCTGGTTGCCAGGTCCTGCCAGGTCCTCTCCACCACAGCTCTGAAGCTGCTTTGTGTCTCTGCTGGTCTCTGGTTGCCAGGTCCTGCCAGGTCCTCTCCACCACAGCTCTGAATATGCTTTGTGTCTCTGCTGGTCTCTGGTTGCCAGGTCCTGCCAGGTCCTCTCCACCACAGCTCTGAATATGCTTTGTGTCTCTGCTGGTCTCTGGTTGCCAGGTCCTGCCAGGTCCTCTCCACCACAGCTCTAAAGCTGCTTTGTGTCTCTGCTGGTCTCTGGTTGCCAGGTCCTGCCAGGTCCTCTCCACCACAGCTCTAAAGCTGCTTTGTGTCTCTGCTGGTCTCTGGTTGCCAGGTCCTGCCAGGTCCTCTCCACCACAGCTCTAAAGCTGCTTTGTGTCTCTGCTGGTCTCTGGTTGCCAGGTCCTCTCCACCACAGCTCTAAAGCTGCTTTGTGTCTCTGCTGGTCTCTGGTTGCCAGGTCCTGCCAGGTCCTCTCCACCACAGCTCTAAAGCTGCTTTGTGTCTCTGCTGGTCTCTGGTTGCCAGGTCCTGCCAGGTCCTCTCCACCACAGCTCTGAATATGCTTTGTGTCTCTGCTGGTCTCTGGTTGCCAGGTCCTGCCAGGTCCTCTCCACCACAGCTCTGAAGCTGCTTTGTGTCTCTGCTGGTCTCTGGTTGCCAGGTCCTGCCAGGTCTCTCCACCACAGCTCTAAAGCTGCTTTGTGTCTCTGCTGGTCTCTGGTTGCCAGGTCCTGCCAGGTCCTCTCCACCACAGCTCTGAATATGCTTTGTGTCTCTGCTGGTCTCTGGTTGCCAGGTCCTGCCAGGTCCTCTCCACCACAGCTCTAAAGCTGCTTTGTGTCTCTGCTGGTCTCTGGTTGCCAGGTCCTGCCAGGTCCTCTCCACCACAGCTCTGAAGCTGCTTTGTGTCTCTGCTGGTCTCTGGTTGCCAGGTCCTGCCAGGTCCTCTCCACCACAGCTCTGAAGCTGCTTTGTGTCTCTGCTGGTCTCTGGTTGCCAGGTCCTGCCAGGTCCTCTCCACCACAGCTCTGAAGCTGCTTTGTGTCTCTGCTGGTCTCTGGTTGCCAGGTCCTGCCAGGTCCTCTCCACCACAGCTCTGAAGATGCTTTGTGTCTCTGCTGGTCTCTGGTCTCATAAAGAACAGTCAGTTCTTACTAAAATGACTTTTATCTTCTTTTTTTATTTTTTTAAAATCAGAAACTAAATACATATCTGAAACAGGCATTCATCAGCACAGGAACTAAATACATCTCTGAAACAGGCATTCATCAGCACAGGAACTAAATACATCTCTGAAACAGGCATTCATCAGCACAGGAACTAAATACATATCTGAAACAGGCATTCATCAGCACAGGAACTAAATACATCTCTGAAACAGGCATTCATCAGCACAGGAACTAAATACATCTCTGAATGTAGATGGACAAAGGGGGTGCTGTTGGGGCTGTGTTTCTGGACCTAAGAAAGGCTTTTGATACTGTTAACCATGAGATTCTCATCACAAAATTGTCCAAGTTCAACTTTTCCCCTGATGCCTTGAGATGGATGAAATCATACCTTGAAGGCAGAACTCAGTGTGTCAGAGTGAGCAATGAGCTGTCGCCCACTCGTAGCTATGATGTGGGCGTGCCCCAAGGGTCAATACTGGGGCCCCTCCTGTTCAGCCTGTACATTAATGATCTGCCTTCTGTCTGTACTGGGTCTGAAGTTCAAATGTATGCAGATGATACAGTGATATATGTGCATGCAAAGAGCAAACAACAAGCTGCACAAGAACTCACTACTGTAATGGTCCAGGTTACAAAGTGGCTCAGTGACTCGTGTTTGCATCTCAATGTGAAAAAAACTGTTTGCATGTTCTTCACAAAGAGGGCAACAGATGCTACTGAGCCAGATGTCTATGTGTCAGGGGAGAAGCTCCAGGTGGTATCCGATTTTAACTACCTTGTCATCATACTTGATTCCAACCTCTCTTTTAAAAAGCATGTGAAAAAGGTAATTCAAATAACCAAATTCAACCTAGCTAATTTCCGATTTATACGAAATTGTTTGACTACAGAGGTAGCAAAACTGTACTTCGAATCTATGATACTCCCCCACTTAACATACTGCTTGACTAGTTGGGCCCAAGCTTGCTGTACAACATTAAAACCTATTCAGTCTGTCTACAAACAGGCTCTCAAAGTGCTTGATAGGAAGCCCAATAGCCATCATCATTGTCACATCCTTAGAAAGCATGAGCTCTTGAGTTGGGAAAATCTTGTGCAATACACCGACGCATGTCTTGTATTCAAGATCCTTAATGGCCTGGCTCCCCCTCCACTCAATATTTTTGTTAAACAGAAAACCCAGACATATGGCAGCAGATCCACAAGGTCTGCCATGAGAGTGACTGTATAGTTCCCCTAAGGAAAAGCACCTTTAGTAAATCTGCATTCTCTGTGAGAGCTTCCCATGTCTGGAATACACTGCCATCAGACACACATAACTGCACCACATATCACACTTTCACAAAATGCTTGAAGACATGGCTAAGGTCAATCAGATTTGTGAACATGGTCCCTAGCTGTGTGTTGCCGCTTTCCATGTTGTCTGTTGTCTGTAGCTTGTGAGGTGTGGAAACACTTTGTTGCTTTTATGAATTTTGTCTTGCTGCTTTTTGTTCTATGTTGCTCTGTCTGTATGCTACGTCTTGCTTGTCCTATGTTGCTCTGTCTGTATGCTATGTCTTGCTTGTCCTATGTTGCTATGTCTTGCTTGTTCTATGTTGCTATTGTCTATATTGTAATTGTTTTTAATAACCTGCCCAGGGTCTGCGGTTGAAAATTAGCCGGCTGGCTAAAACCGGCACTTTTACTGAAACGTTGATTAATGTGCACTGTCCCTGTAAAAATATAAAAATAAACTCAAACTCAAACAGGCATTCATCAGCA
This sequence comes from Oncorhynchus nerka, assembly GCF_034236695.1. Lineage (NCBI taxonomy): Eukaryota > Metazoa > Chordata > Actinopteri > Salmoniformes > Salmonidae > Oncorhynchus > Oncorhynchus nerka. Next base: position 50,819 of record NW_027039834.1, on the reverse strand, counting down.
CAGGAACTAAAGACACATCTCTGAAACAGGCATTCATCAGCACAGGAACTAAAGACACATCTCTGAAACAGGCATTCATCAGCACAGGAACTAAAGACACATCTTTGAAACAGGCATTCATCAGCACAGGAACTAAAGACACATCTCTGAAACAGGCATTCATCAGCACAGGAACTAAAGACACATATCTGAAACAGACATTCATCAGCACAGGAACTAAAGACACATCTCTGAAACAGGCATTCATCAGCACAGGAACTAAAGACACATCTCTGAAACAGGCATTCATCAGCACAGGAACTAAAGACACATCTCTGAAACAGGCATTCATCAGCACAGGAACTAAAGACACATATCTGAAACAGGCATTCATCAGCACAGGAACTAAAGACACATATCTGAAACAGGCATTCATCAGCACAGGAACTAAAGACACATCTCTGAAACAGGCATTCATCAGCACAGGAACTAAAGACACATCTCTGAAACAGGCATTCATCAGCACAGGAACTAAAGACACATATCTGAAACAGACATTCATCAGCACAGGAACTAAAGACACATATCTGAAACAGGCATTCATCAGCACAGGAACTAAAGACACATCTCTGAAACAGGCATTCATCAGCACAGGAACTAAAGACACATCTCTGAAACAGGCATTCATCAGCACAGGAACTAAAGACACATCTCTGAAACAGACATTCATCAGCACAGGAACTAAAGACACATCTCTGAAACAGGCATTCATCAGCACAGGAACTAAAGACACATCTGAAACAGGGTCTCGTCTGCTTAGTGTTTGCATGTACTGGTGCTACCCTGTTATTTATTGAAGGGTATAACACGTAGAGTTCAGAAGGATCACAATCATAGAGCTAAAATGTAAAAATGACTCATGGTTTTAGCTTTCATTCCCACCTGATCTGAAGAATATTGGAGCAAACCTTGCACAGGTGTAAACACTTAATACATCTGACAATAAATACTTGATCCTAAGTACTTTAATTTAACTAGTTACTTGTTTATGAATGGCTTTGTTAACATACATGTACTTACAAATAATTGTTGTTTAAATAAAGTTATAATTTAAAAAAATATATTCTGTTGATGTTTTCTCTGTCTCTTCCTCCGTGTCACAGTATGCCACTGATTACAAGATGGTCGCCGTGGGAAAGCGACACCAATGGAACCATCCTCTACCAGAAGGTGCTTATTATGACATCCCTCATGTTTGTTGGTTTGTTTGTTTGATTGTTTGTTAGGGTCTCATTTAGCCTGTCATAGGCTATTCGTCCAAGAAAGACCAAAATACCAAACGAATGACAACTTAAGGAAGTGGAATTACAACCACAGTACAGTAAGAACAAAGACACATTGGAAACATACACTATAAAATAACAGGTGTCTGTGTTGGAGATTGAGGGCTGGTCCACAGACAGGAGGGCTGGTCCACAGACAGGAGGGGCTGGTCCACAGACAGGAGGGATCTGGTCCACAGACAGGAGGGATCTGGTCCACAGACAGGAGGGATCTGGTCCACAGACAGCAGGGATCTGGTCCACAGACAGGAGGGATCTGGTCCACAGACAGGAGGGATTTGGTCCACAGACAGGAGGGATCTGGTCCACAGACAGGAGGGATCTGGTTCACAGACAGGACAAATAACGAAACAGACAGGAAGAAAGTGGAAATGGAGTGAAGATCCTAGTCACCATATTCTGCATGTGTTACTGAGGGTACATCCCAAACAGCCCTGGGTCTGCTATTGAGGGTACATCCCAAACAGCCCTGGGTCTGGTATTGAGGGTACATCCCAAACAGCCCTGGGTCTGGTATTGGGGGTTAGTCCCAAACAGCCCTGGGTTTGGTATTGGGGGTACATCTCAAACAGCCCTGGGTCTGGTATTGAGGGTACATCCCAAACAGCCCTGGGTCTGGTATTGAGGGTACATCCCAAACAGCCCTGGGTTTGGTATTGGGGGTTAGTCCCAAACAGCCCTGGGTTTGGTATTGGGGGTAAGTCCCAAACAGCCCTGGGTCTGGTATTGGGGGTACATCTCAAACAGCCCTGGGTCTGGTATTGAGGGTACATCCCAAACAGCCCTGGGTCTGGTATTGGGGGTAAGTCCCAAACAGCCCTGGGTTTGGTATTGGGGGTAAGTCCCAAACAGCCCTGGGTCTGGTATTGGGGGTACATCCCAAACAGCCCTGGGTCTGGTATTGGGGGTAAGTCCCAAACAGCTATGAGAGACCAGTGGGAGGACAACGTACTGGACACACTCACACCGTTCTATGATTCACTGTCCAATGTTGAAGACACTTGTCACGATACGCTACGCAAGTGACCAGCCGCTTCCATAGCAACACACATAGCAATATCCCTGGAGCCTGGTAACAAACAGAAAGGTGTCACAGTATGCCACTGATTACAAGATGGTCGCCGTGGGAAACGACACCAATGGAACCATCCTCTACCAGAAGGTGCTTATTATGACATCCCTCATGTTTGTTGGTTTGTTTGTTTGATTGTTTGTTAGGGTCTCATTTAGCCTGTCATAGGCTATTCGTCCAAGAAAGACCAAAATACCAAACGAATGACAACTTAAGGAAGTGGAATTACAACCACAGTACAGTAAGAACAAAGACACATTGGAAACATACACTATAAAATAACAGGTGTCTGTGTTGGAGATTGAGGGGGCTGGTCCACAGACAGGAGGGGGCTGGTCCACAGACAGGAGGGGGCTGGTCCACAGACAGGAGGGATCTGGTCCACAGACAGGAGGGATCTGGTTCACAGACAGGAGGGATCTGGTCCACAGACAGGAGGGATCTGGTCCACAGACAGGAGGGATCTGGTCCACAGACAGGAGGGATCTGGTCCACAGACAGGAGGGGGCTGGTCCACAGACAGGAGGGGGCTGGTCCACAGACAGGAGGGCTGGTCCACAGACAGGAGGGCTGGTCCACAGACAGGAGGGATCTGGTCCACAGACAGGAGGGATCTGGTCCACGGACAGGAGGGATCTGGTCCACGGACAGGAGGGATCTGGTCCACGGACAGGAGGGATCTAGTCCACAGACAGGAGGGGGCTGGTCCACAGACAGGAGGGATCTGGTCCACAGACAGGAGGGATCTGGTCCACAGACAGGAGGGATCTGGTCCACAGACAGGAGGGATCTGGTCCACAGACAGGAGGGATCTGGTTCACAGACAGGACAAATAACGAAACAGACAGGAAGAAAGTGGAAATGGAGTGAAGATCCTAGTCACCATATTCTGCATGTGTTACTGAGGGTACATCCCAAACAGCCCTGGGTCTGGTATTGGGGGTACATCCCAAACAGCCCTGGGTCTGGTATTGGGGGTTAGTCCCAAACAGCCCTGGGTTTGGTATTTGGGGGTAAGTCCCAAACAGCCCTGGGTTTGGTATTGGGGGTAAGTCCCAAACAGCCCTGGGTCTGGTATTGAGGGTACATCCCAAACAGCCCTGGGTCTGGTATTGGGGGTAAGTCCCAAACAGCCCTGGGTTTGGTATTTGGGGTAAGTCCCAAACAGCCCTGGGTCATATATTAGGGGGTAAGTCCCATACAGCCCTGGGTCTGGTATTGGGGGTACATCCCAAACAGCCCTGGGTCTGGTATTGGGGGTACATCCCAAACAGCCCTGGGTCTGGTATTGGGGGTAAGTCCCAAACAGCTATGAGAGACCAGTGGGAGGACAACGTACTGGACAACGTACTGGACAGCGTACTGTGCACGCGTACTGGACGACGTGCTGGACGACGTACTGGACGACGTACTGGACGACGTACTGGACATCGTACTGGATGACGTACTGGGCGACGTACTGGGTCGACGTACTGACGGCGTACTGGGTCGGCGTACTGGACAACGTACTGGACAACGTACTGTACAACGTGCTGTACAGCGTGCTGGACAACGTGCTGTACATTGCGTGCTGGACAACGTACTGGACAACGTACTGGACATCGTACTGGACAGCGTGCTGGACATCGTACTGGACAATGTACTGTACAACGTACTGGACAACGTACTGGACAATGTACTGTACAACGTACTGGACAACGTACTGGACAACGTACTGGACATCGTACTGGACAATGTATTGGACAACGTACTGAACAACGTACTGAACAACGTACTGGACACACTCACACCGTTCTATGATTCACTGTCAAATGTTGAATACACTTGTCACGATACGCTACGCAAGTGACCAGCCGCTTCCATAGCAACACACATAGCAATGTCCCTGGAGCCTGGTAACAAACAGAAAGGACTCAATACAAGTTTAACACTTTTTTCTTGAAAATGTGATCAGTATTCATCCACATCCTTAAGCCTGATCAGACCAAGCTACTCTGTTGTGACGTCAATGTCAGTCACTGTCCTGTGTTTGTTCAGTTATGCCATGTGTCATAGTCATATATATGTAGCCAGGCAGGCCCGGACTGTTGGCCCGCTAGCATGTACGTTTGACCAACGACTCTGCCTTTAAGAGAGAGAGAGTCCAAACAGGGAACACTGGTCTGGCACGGTCCGAGGATGGATTCCTGCAGCGACCGTTGTCCAGATACACTCAGATGTAGTGGCTGGTTGGCATTGCAGAGTGTTTGTGTGTATGTGTGCATGTGTACAGAGCTGGGGTGAGAAGGTCAACCATCGCTACAGGAAAACGTGACACCATTTTTTTTCTCTGTTTTCTTTTCTGTGTGAATTTCAGAAGACTTTTGAAAAAAGAGAACAAATTCTGTATCACCAAGATACTTATGTCATGGTCCAGATGATATGAGCTCCCACCCACCTGTCTGAGGAAGATTCAGTAGTCTACCATTTTGAAAGCCTACAGATGTAAAAAGAACAGAAAGGCCTGCACACCCTGTTCCTGCAGATGCTGCCAACTATCACCTCTGTTGACAACGTTTTGATCCCAAAGAGCTTCATGAGGTGAAAACATGTAGGCACAGCGCTTCACAGGGGATGATGTTCCAAAGAAACGAAACGCCAACAAACGTGACATGTCGGTTCACCATGAACATGGAATAAAATCCACAGATGACCACCATGCAATGGTTAATGTGCGCAGCTCGACTGCACTGTAGTCGGCTTGGAACGTGACAATGTTTCTGACTTGTTGACCTGACCTCCAAGCGAGGCTGGAAGGAAGCCCAGCCATGTCATCACTCAGCTGGGTAGTTTTCTGAATCGCCCCCTTGTACCCAGCTGTCAGACTGACAAGGGAATGCGTCCCAAATGCCACTCTATTACCTATATAGTGCACTACTTTTAACCAGGGCCCTATGGCGCTTTATAGGGATTATGGTACCATTTGGGGCGCTCCCATAGAAATGCTTGGCTCATTCATTGGCAGAGAATTACCAGTCTATGAGGGGTACTGATGAACAGACACGGTAGACCCTCCACTGACCAGTGCCAATAATGGTGGGTCCCCCTAAAGGGGTCAATAGGAGCATAACTCTTTTCTCTGTTCTGAATATCATTTGAGGAGACTATATAAATGGTAGCCTACTGAATCAAATAAACTGAAAGGCTATGTTCAGATGTTCTAATGTTCTGTGTCCTATGTTCTGATGTTCTGTGTTCTGATGTCCTGTGTTCTGATGTCCTATGTTCTGATGTCCTATGTTCTGATGTCCTATGTTTTATGTTCTGATGTCCTATGTTTTATGTTCTGATGTCCTATGTTTTATGTTCTGATTTCCTATGTTCTGATGTCCTATGTTCTGATGTCCTATGTTTTATGTTCTGATGTCCTATGTTTTATGTTCTGATGTCCTATGTTTTATGTTCTGATTTCCTATGTTCTGATGTCCTATGTTCTGATGTCCTATGTTCTGATGTCCTATGTTTTATGTTCTGATGTCCTATGTTCTGATGTCCTATGTTTTATGTTCTGATGTCCTGTGTTCTGATGTCCTATGTTTTATGTTCTGATGTCCTATGTTCTGATGTCCTATGTTTTATGTTCTGATGTCCTATATTCTGATGTCCTATGTTTTATGTTCTGATGTCCTATGTTCTGATGTCCTATGTTTTATGTTCTGATGTCCTATGTTCTGATGTCCTATGTTTTATGTTCTGATGTCCTATATTCTGATGTCCTGTGTTCTGATGTCCTATGTTCTGATGTCCTATGTTCTGATGTCCTATGTTTTATGTTCTGATGTCCTATGTTCTGATGTCCTATGTTTTATGTTCTGATGTCCTGTGTTCTGATGTCCTATGTTTTATGTTCTGATGTCCTATGTTCTGATGTCCTATGTTTTATGTTCTGATGTCCTATGTTCTGATGTCCTATGTTTTATGTTCTGATGTCCTATATTCTGATGTCCTATGTTTTATGTTCTGATGTCCTATGTTCTGATGTCCTATGTTTTATGTTCTGATGTCCTATATTCTGATGTCCTATGTTTTATGTTCTGATGTCCTATGTTCTGATGTCCTATGTTCTGATGTCCTATATTCTGATGTCCTATGTTTTATGTTCTGATGTCCTATGTTTTATGTTCTGATGTCCTATGTTTTATGTTCTGATGTCCTGTGTTCTGATTTCCTATGTTCTGATGTCCTATATTCTGATGTCCTATGTTTTATGTTCTGATGTCCTATATTCTGATGTCCTATGTTTTATGTTCTGATGTCCTATGTTCTGATGTCCTATGTTTTATGTTCTGATGTCCTATATTCTGATGTCCTATGTTTTATGTTCTGATGTCCTATGTTCTGATGTCCTGTGTTCTGATGTCCTATATTCTGATGTCCTATGTTTTATGTTCTGATGTCCTATGTTTTATGTTCTGATGTCCTATGTTCTGATGTCCTATGTTCTGTGTTCTGATGTTCTGTGGTTCTATGTTCTGATGTCCTATGTTATGATGTTCTGTGTTCTGATGTTTTATGTTCTAATGTTATGATGTTCTATTTTATGTGTTCTGATATTCTGTGTTCAGATGTTATGATGTTCTGATGTTATCATGTTCTGATGTTCTATGTTCTAATGTTCTATTTTATGTGTTCTGATATTCTGTGTTCAGATGTTCTGATGTTATCATGTTCTGATGTTCTATGTTCTAATGTTCTATTTTATGTGTTGTAATTTTCTGTGTTCAAATGTTATGATCTGTGTTTTTTAAATATATATTTTTAAACTAACAACCATACATAAACAAAACTGTGTTATGTGTTCTATGTAGGTTCCTGTGGGCACAGAACCAGATGGTATGAACATCTTGGGCCTGGTTCTCTTTGCCATGGTGTTCGGTGTGGCACTGAGGAAGCTGGGAGAGGAGGGGGAGGAGCTCATACGCTTCTTCAACGCTTTCAATGAAGCCACCATGGTGCTGGTGTCCTGGATCATGTGGTGAGTGACCTTAAACAACCCAGATCATGTGATTAGCCTCTCCTGGTTCCCAAGACTATTCCCAAGGGAAAACAAGAGGAGCTTCTGATGGCTCACTAGATAAAGTCTGTACTGTTTATTCCTTAAGAACTGCAGGAGGTGTTGTAGGCTGCTGACGCTATGCATTTGACACTGAAATGAGAAGCTACTTTTTGACTCTGAAGCTGCCTACTTATGTAGAATCAAATTAAACATTTAATTACATTTCTGATAAATGTTTTAGCTTTTCCTTTCAAATAAATCTGCAGCAAAAATAGATATTCTGTTAGTCATCACCTCACCAAATGGTATACATTCTATATTTCTCCTACCTCAGGTACGTCCCGTTCGGCATCATGTTCCTGGTGGGAAGTAAGATAGTGGAGATGGAGGATGTGGTTCTGTTGGTGACCAGTCTGGGGAAATACATATTTGCCTCTGTCCTGGGTCATATCATCCACGGGGGGGTTATCCTGCCTCTCATCTACTTTGGGTTCACACGCAAGAACCCCTTCAGCTTCCTGTCCGGCCTCATCACGCCCTTCACCACCGCCTTCGCCACCTGCTCCAGGTAGGCCTCTGTTACTGTATCCCTCCACCAGTCCAAGTACTATCCCTCCACCAGTCCAAGTACTATCCCTCCACTAGTCCAGGTACTATCCCTCCACCAGTCCAAGTACTATCCCTCCACCAGTCCAAGTACTATCCCTCCACTAGTCCAGGTACTATCCCTCCACCAGTCCAAGTACTATCCCTCCACCAGTCCAAGTACTATCCCTCCACCAGTCCAGGTACTATCCCTCCACCAGTCCAGGTACTATCCCTCCACCAGTCCAGGTACTATACCTCCACCAGTCCAGGTACTATCCCTCCACCAGTCCAAGTACTATCCCTCCACCAGTCCAGGTACTATCCCTCCCACCAGTCCAAGTACTATCCCTCCACCAGTCCAAGTACTATCCTCCACCAGTCCAAGTACTATCCGTCCACTAGTCCAGGTACTATCCCTCCACCAGTCCAAGTACTATCCCTCCACCAGTCCAAGTACTATCCCTCCACCAGTCCAGGTACTATCCCTCCACCAGTCCAGGTACTATCCCTCCACCAGTCCAGGTACTATACCTCCACCAGTCCAGGTACTATCCCTCCACCAGTCCAAGTACTATCCCTCCACCAGTCCAGGTACTATCCCTCCACCAGTCCAAGTACTATCCCTCCACCAGTCCAAGTACTATCCCTCCACCAGTCCAGGTACTATCCCTCCACCAGTCCAGGTACTATCCCCCTGCCTGTCCAAGTACTATCCCTCCACCAGTCCAGGTACTATCCCTCCACCAGTCCAGGTACTATCCCTCCACCAGTCCAGGTACTATCCCTCCACTAGTCCAGGTACTATCCCTCCACCAGTCCAAGTACTATCCCTCCACCAGTCCAGGTACTATCCCTCCACCAGTCCAGGTACTATCCCTCCACCAGTCCAAGTACTATCCCTCCACCAGTCCAGGTACTATCCCTCCACCAGTCCAGGTACTATCCCTCCACCAGTCCAGGTACTATCCCTCCACCAGTCCAGGTACTATCCCTCCACCAGTCCAGGTACTATCCCTCCACCAGTCCAGGTACTCTCCCTCCACCAGTCCAGGTACTATCCCTCCACCTGATATCATTGGTTAATTCTCAGATATAAAAATAACATATCAAAAACATGATTGATTGCGTACGATCATAGATACAATTTGGCTACATAAGCTTACAAACATTTACAACAGCAAAATCACAATAATCACAAGAATGGCTTCATATCAAAGTCTACGTTGAGACCGAAGGAAGCAAGACTCTTTAAATTAAAGATCCAGGCAGCCTCTCATTTTAACAATAAATTGTCGAGGTCACCCCCGTCTCCAGCAGCGCGCCGACACCGACCTCGGGGACGACCCGGGGGACGAGGCGCAGGGCGATCCGGATGGAGACAGTGGAAATTCCGCAGCAACGAAGGGTCCAAGACGTCCTCCACCGGCACCCAACATCTCTCCTACGGACCGTATCCATCCCACTCCACGAGGTACTGAAGGCCCCTCTCCCGACGCCTCGAGTCCAGGATGGAATGAACAGCATACACCGGGCCCCCTCGATGTCCAGAGGGGGCGGAGGAACCTCCCGCACCTCAGCTTCCTGGAGCGGACCAGCCACCACCGGCCTGAGGAGAGACACATGGAACGAGGGGTTAATGCGATAATCAGGGGGAAGCTGTAACCTGTAACACACCTCGTTCAGTCTCCTCAGGACTTTAAATGGCCCCACAAACCGCGGACCCAGCTTCCGGCAGGGCTGGTGGAGGGGCAGGTTTCGGGTCGAACACCGGGGCCTCGCTGCGGTGGCGGTCGGCTCTCGCTTTTTGCCGCCTCAGGTGCACATGGGCGGTGTCCCAGGTCTCCTCCAAGCACTTGAACCATTCGTACACCGCGGAGCATTGATCTGGCTCTGATGCCACGGTGCCAGAACCGGCTGATAACCCAGTACGCACTGGAAAGGAGAGTGGTTAGTGGAGGAGTGGCGGAGTGAGTTTTGGGCCATCTGCCCAGGGGATGAACGTGGCCCACTCCCCTGGCCGGTCCTGGCAATATGACCGCAGAAACCTACCCACGTCCTGATTTACTCTCTCCACCTACCCGTTACTCTCAGGGTGAAAACCTGAGGTAAGGCTGACCGGGACCCCCAGACGTTCTATGAACGCTCTCCAGACCCCGGACGTGAACTGGGGACCCCGATCAGAGACTATGTCTTCAGGCACCCCGTAGTGCCGGAAGACGTGAGTGAACAGGGCCTTCGCAGTCTGTAGGGCCGTAGGGAGACCGGGCAGAGGAAGGAGACGGCAGGACTGATCCACAACCACCAGGATCGTGGTGTTGCCCTGTGAGGGGAGGAAGATGCATCAGGAAGTCCACCGACATGTGCCACCACGGCTGTTGTGGAACGGGTAGGGGTTGTAACTTCCCTCTGGGCAGGTGCCTGGGAGCCTTGCACTGGGGGCACACCGAGCAGGAGGAAACATAAACCCTCACGTCCTTGGCCAAGGTGGGCCACCAGTACTTCCACTAAGGCACCACCGTCCGACCGATGCCAGGATGACCAGAGGAGGGTGACGTATGGGCCCAATAGATCAAACGGTCGTGGACAGCAGACGGAACGTACAGGCACCCAGCTGGACACTGGGGGGGAGTGGGCTCTGTGCGTAACGCCCGCTCGATGTCCGCGTCCAGCTCCCACATCACCGGTGCCACCAGGCAAGAGGCCGGAAGTATGGGAGTGTGATCCATGGACCGCTCCTCTGTGTCATACATCCGGGACAGTGCATCTGTCTTAGCGTTCTGGGAACCTGGTCTGAAAACAAAACGGGTAAAGAATATAGCCCACCTTGCCTGGCGAGGGTTCAGTCTCCTCGCCGCACGAATGTACTCCAGATTGCAGTGGTCAGTCCAGATGAGAAAAGGGTGTTTAGCCCTCTCAAGCCTATGTCTCACGCCTTCAGAGCCTTGACAACAGCCAACAGCTCCAGGTCCCCCATCATAGTTTCGCTCTGCCGGGCTGAGCTTCTTGAAAAAGAAAGCCCAGGGGCAGAGCTTTGGTGGCGTGCCCGAGCACTGAGAGAGCACACCTCCTATCCCAGGCTCGGACGCATCCACCTCCACTATGAACGCCAAGAGGATCCGGATGAGCCAACACAGGAGCCGAGGTAAACAGAGCCTTCAGGTGACCAAAGCCCTGTCCGCCTCAGCTGACCACTGTAATCGTAACAGGCCCCCTTCAGCAGTGAGGTAATGGGAGCTGCTACCTGACCAAAACCCGGATAAACCTCCGGTAGTAGTTGGCAAACCCAGAAACCACTGCATTTCCTTTACCGTTGTGGGAGTTGGCCAATTACACACGGCTGAAATGTGGTCACTCTCCATTCTCCACCCCTGAAGTGGAAATGCAGTACCCTAAGAAGGAGACGGACTGTTGGAAGAACAGACATTTCTCAGCCTTGACGTACAGGTCAGGCTCCAACAGCACCCTGCGCACCAGGGACACATGCTCGGCGCGTGTAGTGGAGTATATCAGAATGTCGTCGATATACACCACTACACCCTGCCCGTGCAGGTCCCGGACAAATCTCGTCAACAAAGGCCAGGAAGACTGATTCAGCATTCATCAACCCGTATGGCATGACGAGCTACTCATAGTGCCCTGAGGTGGTACTACATGCCGTCTTCCACTTGTCTCCCTCCCGGATACGCATCAGGTTGTAAGCGCTCCTGAGATCCAATTTTGTGAAGAAGCGCGCGCATTGACTCTATCGCACTGGTGATGAGAGACAGCGGGTAGCTCTACTTCACAGTGATCTGATTGATACCCTGATAGTCAATACACGGGCGCAGACCTCCATCCTTCTTCTTCACAAAAAAAAGAAACTAGAGGAGGCGGGTGAAGTGGAGGGCTAAATGTATCCCAGCTCCAGGGATTCAGAGACATATGTTTACATAGTCACCGTATCTTCCTGTGACAGACGATACACGTGACTCTGTTAGAGTTGTGTAAATTTGAATCTGGTATCAGGATAAATATAATAATGAGTCACCGGTTGTATACTATGTATTTTTATTAGCTAAGTAATAAATGGCAAATGCAACTTTCGTATATATGGGCTCGCTGTAATACCACGCAGGGCAGAACAGGGAACTGACAGGATGTATGTAAACAGTGTTCTTATACTGTGATGGACATAGTTCCAACCAGTCTGTTGGCATATCACAGTAGAGGCTGGGCGTGGTTTAAACTTGCTCAGCCTATTGCAGGCGCTCAGGCGGGTCCCCGCCTCTTGGCGCTTCTTGGAGTCCTCCCTCCGTCGATGTATAGATTCCTACTGTTCTGGTATTGTGCTATTGTGTTGTTCAGTATTTCTCCATCTCAATTAAACCTCGTGATGACCACCCCTCCCTATCACAACTTTGTAAGATACAGCAAGTCACACCACATGCTCAATATTGTTACATACAAACACAAGGACAAAGCATCTGCTGGGCTGTTATCTACAGTTTTGCAACATGCAGGTCACACCATGTTACTCAGTTCTTGTCACACACACAAACAGGCAAGTAGATGTAGCAAGCAGTTGTTTAATCTCATGATTATGCTCAAGTGCACAAATGCAGATACTTCACACAGCCAATATCAGATCATATTTAATCATATATATATGGTAATGGCTGTAATGTAAAACACAGGATCCCACAACTCCTGGGAAGTGCTGCGTCTACCAGGAGATTTATCGCACAATCCCCGTCGATGAGGTGGTAATTTAGTCGCCCTCTTCTTATAGAAGGCGAGCCAAATCGGCATATTCTGAGGATGTGCATGGTGGAAGACCTGGTCTGGGCTTTCCAACGTAGTCGCACCGATGGAAACCACCCACACACCTCCTGAGCACTCATGTGACCACCCCGTGAGAGCCCTCTGTTGCCACGAAATAGTGGGGTCATGACAGGCCAACCAGGGTAGACCCAGCACCACGGGAAACGCAGGAGAATCAATAAGGAAGAGGCTGATTCTCTCCTTATGACCCTCCTGCATAACCATGTCAAGTGGAGCGGTGGCATTCCTTATAAGCCCTGACCCTAGTGGTCGACTATCTTCGGCATGCACAGTGAAGGGCATATCCACAGGAACAATGGGAATCCCTAAACTAGGAGCAAATGAACAATCAATAAAATTCCCAGCTGCGCCTGAATCTACTAGGGCCTTATGCTGGGAATGCGGGGGAAACTCAGGAAATGAAATAAACACATACATGTGAGCAACAGGGGGCTCTGGGTGAGCCTGGTGCCAACTCACCTGGGGTGACACGATAGTGCCCTGCCTGCTGCCTCGACTCCCTGAGGAACCCTCCCCCCCAGCACCGACCAGCAGTGTGCCCTCTGCGGCCACAGATGGTACAGGGAATGGCCCCTCCTCTGGTCACCCTAAGTGCAGCACCTCCCAGCTCCACGGGCATCGGAGCGGAGGTGCTGGGGGATGGAACTGACAGGTCCCGATCCAGACGTCCGCGGGCAGTCAGCAGGTTGTCCAGCCGGATGGACAGTCAGCAGGTTGTCCAGCTTGTCCAATGTGAGGGTGGTGTCTCGGCAGGCCAACTCCCGGCAGACGTCCTTGCGCAGACTGCACCTGTAGTGATCGATCAGGGCCCTGTCGTTCCATCCCGCGCTGGCGGCCAGGGTCCGGAGGACCAAGGCAAAATCCTGCTCGCTCCTCGCCCCCTGCCTCAGGTGGAACAAACGCTCTGCATAATGGTCCAACGCCGCGTCTCCCTCACTCCATACGGCGTTGGCTCACTCCAGGGCTTTGCCTGAGGGGCGGGAGACGACGGCGGACACACTCTCACGCCCCGAAGGAGCCGGGTAGACGGTCGCCAGGTGGAGCTCCAGCTGTAGTAGAAACCTCTGGCATCCGGCAGCAGTCCCATCATACTCCCTCGGGAGCGAGAGTCGAATCCCGCTGGCACCAGGTGGAAGAGGGGTGGACAGTGGCACCTGTTGTAGTGGGGCGGTGGTGAAGGTGCTGGAAAACCTCCTTCTCTCTCCCAACGATCCATCGTCTACAGCAAGCGATCCATGGCTGTGCCCAGACGTTGCAACATGGTCGCGTGCTGCTGAACTCGCTCCTCCACTGCAACTGGTAGGGCGTCTGCTCCTGCTGCTCCTTCTTCGGGTGAGTGACTCTGTAAGGGTCCGGTGTGTAGCTGGTGTGGAGAATTAGGCGCAGGACAGCAAATATGAGTAATCAACATTACTTTGTACATTTGTCATTTTGAGTAAAAGTACATCACGAGCACACCACGACAGACCGAAAATACAATAAACAATCACTCACAAATACAACACGAGGAACAGAGGGTTAAATAATAAACAAGTAATTGATTGAGTGAAGCCAGGTGTGATAAGACAAAGACAGAACAAATGGAAAATGAAAAGTGGATCGGCGGTGGCTAGAAAGCCGGTGACGTCGACCGCCGAATGCCGCCCCAACAAGGAGAGGGACCGACTTTGGCGGATGTCGTGACATGAAATCTGATTGTTTTTTGCTAATTCTTTTGATTCGACAGAATTGGCTGTAGGGCAAACTGTTTTTCAAGGGAAGTGGGTGACAACTATCAGCCCTCAACAAACTGTAAAGATCAGTGGGTTCCTGTAAAGATCAGTGGGTTCCTGTAAAGATCAGTGGGTTCCTGTAAAGATCAGTGGGTTCCTGTAAAGATCAGTGTATAGAACATTATCCTCACACAGGATCAGAAGATCAAAGAAACTGATCTGATGTGTATCAGATTACATTGTACATCTCAGATGCTCAGAACAAGAGTTAAGAAAAGCATGGAATGCCTGGAGCTGTTTTGCATCACCCCTCTATAGAACAAAAATATCAGCAATATACCGTTTTCAAATAATGATGTTAGGCAATAATCGTTTCTTGAGTGGATTAAAAATGGACTGTTTCTCCATGTAACCCACATACAAATTAGCATAGTTAGGAGCCATGGGGAATCCCATAGCAGTACCCTTCGTCTGAATAAATAAATAATTTAGAAACATGAAGTAGTTGTGTGTGAGTACTATTTCAACCAATATTATAATGCAGGCACTGGAAGGTAGTTCATTAGGGTCACGTTGAGGAAGAAAATGTTCCATAGCTTCAATAGCGCCCTCGTGTGGAATATGTGTATAACTACTCAACATCAAAAGTAGCTAACAAAGTATTATCAGGGAGAGGATCAAGAGATTTAATAATAGAGACCATACTGCTGGTGTCCTTTACAAAGGAGGGGTGCTGTTCTGAGATCATACTGCTGGTGTCCTTTACAAAGGAGGGGAGCTGTTCTGAGATCATACTGCTGATGTCCTTTACAAAGGAGGGGTGCTGTTCTGAGATCATACTGCTGATGTCCTTTACAAAGGAGGGGTGCTGTTCTGAGATCATACTGCTGATGTCCTTTACAAAGGAGGGGTGCTGTTCTGAGATCATACTGCTGATGTCCTTTACAAAGGAGGGGAGCTGTTCTGAGATCATACTGCTGATGTCCTTTACAAAGGAGGGGAGCTGTTCTGAGATCATACTGCTGATGTCCTTTACAAAGGAGGGGAACTGTTCTGAGATCATACTGCTGATGTCCTTTACAAAGGAGGGGAGCTGTTCTGAGATCATACTGCTGATGTCCTTTACAAAGGAGGGGAGCTGTTCTGAGATCATACTGCTGGTGTCCTTTACAAAGGAGGGGAGCTGTTCTGAGATCATACTGCTGATGTCCTTTACAAAGGAGGGGTGCTGTTCTGAGATCATACTGCTGATGTCCTTTACAAAGGAGGGGAGCTGTTCTGAGATCATACTGCTGGTGTCCTTTACAAAGGAGGGGTGCTGTTCTGAGATCATACTGCTGGTGTCCTTTACAAAGGAGGGGAGCTGTTCTGAGATCATACTGCTGGTGTCCTTTACAAAGGAGGGGAGCTGTTCTGAGATCATATTGCTGGTGTCCTTTACAAAGGAGGGGAGCTGTTCTGAGATCATACTGCTGGTGTCCTTTACAAAGGAGGGGAGCTGTTCTGAGATCATACTGCTGATGTCCTTTACAAAGGAGGGGAGCTGTTCTGAGATCATACTGCTGATGTCCTTTACAAAGGAGGGGAGCTGTTCTGAGATCATACTGCTGGTGTCCTTTACAAGGAGGGGAGCTGTTCTGAGATCATACTGCTGATGTCCTTTACAAAGGAGGGAGCTGTTCTGAGATCATATTGCTGGTGTCCTTTACAAAGGAGGGAGCTGTTCTGAGATCATACTGCTGGTGTCCTTTACAAAGGAGGGGAGCTGTTCTGAGATCATACTGCTGGTGTCCTTTACAAAGGAGGGAGCTGTTCTGAGATCATACTGCTGATGTCCTTTACAAAGGAGGGGCTGTTCTGAGATCATATTGCTGGTGTCCTTTACAAAGGAGGGAGCTGTTCTGAGATCATACTGCTGGTGTCCTTTACAAAGGAGGGGAGCTGTTCTGAGATCATACTGCTGGTGTCCTTTACAAAGGAGGGGAGCTGTTCTGAGATCATACTGCTGGTGTCCTTTACAAAGGAGGGGAGCTGTTCTGAGATCATACTGCTGGTGTCCTTTACAAAGGAGGGGAGCTGTTCTGAGATCATATTGCTGGTGTCCTTTACAAAGGAGGGGAGCTGTTCTGAGATCATATTGCTGGTGTCCTTTACAAAGGAGGGGAGCTGTTCTGAGATCATACTGCTGGTGTCCTTTACAAAGGAGGGGAGCTGTTCTGAGATCATATTGCTGGTGTCCTTTACAAAGGAGGGGAGCTGTTCTGCGATCATACTGCTGGTGTCCTTTAGGAGAGGAGTTGTTCTGAGACCATACTGCTGGTGTCCTTTAGGAGGGGAGCTGTTCTGAGATCATACTGCTGGTGTCCTTTAGGAGGGGAGTTGTTCTGAGATCATACTGCTGGTGTCCTTTAGGAGAGGAGTTGTTCTGAGGTCATACTGCTGGTGTCCTTTAGGAGAGGAGTTGTTCTGAGATCATACTGCTGGTGTCCTTTAGGAGAGGAGTTGTTCTGAGATCATACTGCTGGTGTCCTTTAGGAGAGGAGTTGTTCTGAGGTCATACTGCTGGTGTCCTTTACAAAGGAGGGGAGCTGTTCTGCGATCATACTGCTGGTGTCCTTTACAAAGGAGGGGAGCTGTTCTGCGATCATACTGCTGGTGTCCTTTAGGAGAGGAGTTGTTCTGAGATCATACTGCTGGTGTCCTTTACAAAGGAGGGGAGCTGTTCTGAGATCATACTGCTGGTGTCCTTTACAAAGGAGGGGAGCTGTTCTGAGATCATACTCCTGGTGTCCTTTAGGAGGGGAGCTGTTCTGAGATCATACTGCTGGTGTCCTTTACAAAGGAGGGGAGCTGTTCTGAGATCATACTGCTGGTGTCCTTTACAAAGGAGGGGAACTGTTCTGAGATCATACTGCTGGTGTCCTTTACAAAGGAGGGGAGCTGTTCTGAGATCATACTGCTGGTGTCCTTTAGGAGGGGAGCTGTTCTGAGATCATACTGCTGGTGTCCTTTACAAAGGAGGGGAGCTGTTCTGAGGTCATACTGCTGGTGTCCTTTAGGAGAGGAGCTGTTCTGCGATCATACTGCTGGTGTCCTTTACAAAGGAGGGGAGCTGTTCTGAGATCATACTGCTGGTGTCCTTTACAAAGGAGGGGAGCTGTTCTGAGATCATACTGCTGGTGACCTTTACAAAGGAGGGGAGCTGTTCTGAGGTCATACTGCTGGTGTCCTTTACAAAGCAAGGAGACATGGGCAGGGCTCAATATCTTGCTTGATAAATTGAAGACACTCAGCCTCGTGGGTTCTGGGACCGTGTGAACGCTCCCCTCTGCCTCTGGTAGTCGTTTCTTCTTACCCCGTCGGGAGCGGCATCTCGTCGGTGCGCGTGTCCACGGCCACCTCCGCCCTTCCGTTGGCCCAGGCTCTCGTTGGATAAACATCTGCCACTGGAAGCAGATGAGGCGCTGGTTGTAGTGTTGGTCAGACGGGCTGGATAGAAGGAAGCGGCATCCCTCCTGCGTCTGTCATGGAGAGGAGGAGCAGGACCTCGTCAGGGTTTCTCCAGAAGTAGACTTTATCCTCGGCCTTGTCTTTTTTGTCGTGGTTGAAAATCTTGATTTTAAGTTCCTTTATTTCTGTAGACAACTTGTCCTGGAGCGCTCGGTTAGTTTTCATCAGTTCATTAAATATGCCATCATCATTAACAGCTCCTTGCAGGGCTGTGCGTTTCTCTTCAATCGTGTTATCCATTTCAATCAAATGCTTTTTCAACTGCTCAACAATTATCTTATCATGCTCCCTTTGGCTGTCTTCAAAGTGATCTTGTTTGGGTCTTAGACCAGTGTCAGGAAAATAATTATCATTCCACATCGTTTAAGAGCTTTTTGCATAGGATTCAGATCGGCTCAAACACACAAAGCAGCCAATCAGCATACAGACAGTAATAAACATGAACAAACCAGTGTGACCTGATTACCCAGTAAATCCCTCCACTTCTGTTAACCCAGTGTGACCTGATTACCCAGTAAATCCCTCCACTTCTGTGAACCCAGTGTGACCTGGTTACCCAGTAAATCCCTCCACTTCTGTTAACCCAGTGTGACCTGATTACCCAGTAAATCCCTCCACTTCTGTTAACCCAGTGTGACCTGGTTACCCAGTAAATCCCTCCACTTCTGTTAACCCAGTGTGACCTGATTACCCAGTAAATCCCTCCACTTCTGTGAACCCAGTGTGACCTGATTACCCAGTAAATCCCTCCACTTCTGTTAACCCAGTGTGACCTGATTACCCAGTAAATCCCTCCACTTCTGTGAACCCAGTGTGACCTGATTACCCAGTAAATCCCTCCACTTCTGTTAACCCAGTGTGACCTGATTACTCAGTAAATCCCTCCACTTCTGTTAACCCAGTGTGACCTGATTACTCAGTAAATCCCTCCACTTCTGTTAACCCAGTGTGACCTGATTACCCAGTAAATCCCTCCACTTCTGTTAACCCAGTGTGACCTGATTACCCAGTAAATCCCTCCACTTCTGTGAACCCAGTGTGACCTGATTACCCAGTAAATCCCTCCACTTCTGTTAACCCAGTGTGACCTGATTACCCAGTAAATCCCTCCACTTCTGTGAACCCAGTGTGACCTGATTACCCAGTAAATCCCTCCACTTCTGTTAACCCAGTGTGACCTGATTACCCAGTAAATCCCTCCACTTCTGTTAACCTAGTGTGACCTGATTACCCAGTAAATCCCTCCACTTCTGTGAACCCAGTGTGACCTGATTACCCAGTAAATCCCTCCACCTCTGTGAACCCAGTGTGACCTGATTACCCAGTAAATCCCTCCACCTTTGTGAACCCAGTGTGACCTGGTTACCCAGTAAATCCCTCCACCTCTGTGAACCCAGTGTGACCTGATTACCCAGTAAATCCCTCCACTTCTGTTAACCCAGTGTGACCTGATTACCCAGTAAATCCCTCCACTTCTGTTAACCCAGTGTGACCTGATTACCCAGTAAATCCCTCCACTTCTGTTAACCCAGTGTGACCTGATTACCCAGTAAATCCCTCCACTTCTGTGAACCCAGTGTGACCTGATTACCCAGTAAATCCCTCCACTTCTGTGAACCCAGTGTGACCTGATTACTCAGTAAATCCCTCCACTTCTGTGAACCTAGTGTGACCTGATTACCCAGTAAATCCCTCCACTTCTGTTAACCCAGTGTGACCTGATTACCCAGTAAATCCCTCCACTTCTGTTAACCCAGTGTGACCTGATTACTCAGTAAATCCCTCCACTTCTGTTAACCCAGTGTGACCTGATTACCCAGTAAATCCCTCCACTTCTGTTAACCCAGTGTGACCTGATTACCCAGTAAATCCCTCCACTTCTGTTAACCCAGTGTGACCTGATTACCCAGTAAATCCCTCCCACTTCTGTTAACCCAGTGTGACCTGATTACCCAGTAAATCCCTCCACTTCTGTTAACCCAGTGTGACCTGATTACCCAGTAAATCCCTCCACTTCTGTTAACCCAGTGTGACCTGATTACCCAGTAAATCCCTCCACCTCTGTGAACCCAGTGTGACCTGATTACCCAGTAAATCCCTCCACTTCTGTGAACCCAGTGTGACCTGATTACCCAGTAAATCCCTCCACTTCTGTTAACCCAGTGTGACCTGATTACCCAGTAAATCCCTCCACTTCTGTTAACCTAGTGTGACCTGATTACCCAGTAAATCCCTCCACTTCTGTTAACCTAGTGTGACCTGATTACCCAGTAAATCCCTCCACTTCTGTTAACCTAGTGTGACCTGATTACCCAGTAAATCCCTTCACTTCTGTTAACCCAGTGTGACCTGATTACCCAGTAAATCCCTCCACTTCTGTTAACCCAGTGTGACCTGATTACCCAGTAAATCCCTCCACTTCTGTGAACCCAGTGTGACCTGATTACCCAGTAAATCCCTTCACTTCTGTGAACCCAGTGTGACCTGATTACCCAGTAAATCCCTCCACTTCTGTGAACCCAGTGTGACCTGATTACCCAGTAAATCCCTCCACTTCTGTTAACCCAGTGTGACCTGATTACCCAGTAAATCCCTCCACTTCTGTGAACCCAGTGTGACCTGATTACTCAGTAAATCCCTCCACTTCTGTGAACCTAGTGTGACCTGATTACCCAGTAAATCCCTCCACTTCTGTTAACCCAGTGTGACCTGATTACCCAGTAAATCCCTCCACTTCTGTTAACCTAGTGTGACCTGATTACCCAGTAAATCCCTCCACTTCTGTTAACCTAGTGTGACCTGATTACCCAGTAAATCCCTCCACTTCTGTTAACCTAGTGTGACCTGATTACCCAGTAAATCCCTTCACTTCTGTTAACCCAGTGTGACCTGATTACCCAGTAAATCCCTCCACTTCTGTTAACCCAGTGTGACCTGATTACCCAGTAAATCCCTCCACTTCTGTGAACCCAGTGTGACCTGATTACCCAGTAAATCCCTCCACTTCTGTTAACCTAGTGTGACCTGATTACCCAGTAAATCCCTTCACTTCTGTTAACCCAGTGTGACCTGATTACCCAGTAAATCCCTCCACTTCTGTTAACCCAGTGTGACCTGATTACCCAGTAAATCCCTCCACTTCTGTGAACCCAGTGTGACCTGATTACCCAGTAAATCCCTCCACTTCTGTGAACCCAGTGTGACCTGATTACCCAGTAAATCCCTCCACTTCTGTGAACCCAGTGTGACCTGATTACCCAGTAAATCCCTCCACTTCTGTTAACCCAGTGTGACCTGATTACCCAGTAAATCCCTCCACTTCTGTGAACCCAGTGTGACCTGATTACTCAGTAAATCCCTCCACTTCTGTGAACCTAGTGTGACCTGATTACCCAGTAAATCCCTCCACTTCTGTTAACCCAGTGTGACCTGATTACCCAGTAAATCCCTCCACTTCTGTTAACCCAGTGTGACCTGATTACTCAGTAAATCCCTCCACTTCTGTTAACCCAGTGTGACCTGATTACCCAGTAAATCCCTCCACTTCTGTTAACCCAGTGTGACCTGATTACCCAGTAAATCCCTCCACTTCTGTTAACCCAGTGTGACCTGATTACCCAGTAAATCCCTCCACTTCTGTTAACCCAGTGTGACCTGATTACCCAGTAAATCCCTCCACTTCTGTTAACCCAGTGTGACCTGATTACCCAGTAAATCCCTCCACCTCTGTGAACCCAGTGTGACCTGATTACCCAGTAAATCCCTCCACTTCTGTGAACCCAGTGTGACCTGATTACCCAGTAAATCCCTCCACTTCTGTTAACCCAGTGTGACCTGATTACCCAGTAAATCCCTCCACTTCTGTTAACCTAGTGTGACCTGATTACCCAGTAAATCCCTCCACTTCTGTTAACCTAGTGTGACCTGATTACCCAGTAAATCCCTCCACTTCTGTTAACCTAGTGTGACCTGATTACCCAGTAAATCCCTTCACTTCTGTTAACCCAGTGTGACCTGATTACCCAGTAAATCCCTCCACTTCTGTTAACCCAGTGTGACCTGATTACCCAGTAAATCCCTCCACTTCTGTGAACCCAGTGTGACCTGATTACCCAGTAAATCCCTCCACTTCTGTGAACCCAGTGTGACCTGATTACCCAGTAAATCCCTCCACTTCTGTGAACCCAGTGTGACCTGATTACCCAGTAAATCCCTCCACTTCTGTTAACCCAGTGTGACCTGATTACCCAGTAAATCCCTCCACTTCTGTGAACCCAGTGTGACCTGATTACTCAGTAAATCCCTCCACTTCTGTGAACCTAGTGTGACCTGATTACCCAGTAAATCCCTCCACTTCTGTTAACCCAGTGTGACCTGATTACCCAGTAAATCCCTCTACTTCTGTTAACCCAGTGTGACCTGATTACTCAGTAAATCCCTCCACTTCTGTTAACCCAGTGTGACCTGATTACCCAGTAAATCCCTCCACTTCTGTTAACCCAGTGTGACCTGATTACCCAGTAAATCCCTCCACTTCTGTTAACCCAGTGTGACCTGATTACCCAGTAAATCCCTCCACTTCTGTTAACCCAGTGTGACCTGATTACCCAGTAAATCCCTCCACCCCTATGAACACAGTCCATTAGCAGTGCATTGCTAGCAGGCTTTGTCTCCAAGGCTACACCCCACCCTATTCCCTCTATAGTGCACTACTTTTGACTAGAGCCTGAACATACACCTGGGCTCTGGTCAAAAGTAGTGCCATTTGGGACACAGTCATCTTCTCCAAATATCCTCTGCTGTAAGTAACCTGCTGTAAGTAACCTGCTGTAAGTAACCTGCTGTAAGTGACCTGATGTAAGTGACCTGCTGTAAGTGACCTGCTGTAAGTAACCTGCTGTAAGTGACCTGCTGTAAGTGACCTGCTGTAAGTGACCTGCTGTAAGTAACCTGCTGTAAGTGACCTGCTGTAAGTGACCTGCTGTAAGTAACCTGCTGTAAGTAACCTGCTGTAAGTGACCTGCTGTAAGTGACCTGCTGTAAGTGACCTGCAAGTAACCTGCTGTAAGTGACCTAAACCTTTGGCTGAGTTGTTCCAACCTCAATCTTCAGACTCTGGACCCCACCACCTCTCTATCTAATCAATGGGGAGCCAGGACATTCTGTGCTTCTACACCTGCATTGCTTGCTGTTTGGGGTTTTAGGCTGGGTTTCTGTACAGCACTTTGAGATATAAGCTGATGTACGAAGGGCTATATAAATACTATTTTATTTTATTTGGAGGGTCTTTACCATAGAAATAGAATGAGTAGAATGGCTTGTAACATGACTTCTATTCATTTTAGTTCTGTGTTATTTACCCTCTCTCTGTATGGAAAGGTTTTGGTTCAAGTTACACTACAATACGTTTTTCAGGTGTCTCTCTCTCTATCTCTCTCATTCTCCCTCTATTTCTCTCCCCTTCCTTCTCTTGCTATTCAATACATCTTTACTTGCAGAATACTCATGTAAATATTGTCAAAGCAGAGGAACTGAAGTTGCTAGTAAAGTACAGTAAAATGTTCTAGATCACATATGTCAGAGTCAAGGCCCGCGGGCCACATCCGGCCCGCAAGAAGGTTTTTTACGGCCCCTGGGATGATCTTGATTTATTATTAGAACCGGCCCGCAGCAAGCCGGCAGCCCGCAGATCTTTTACACGCACCAATACTACATTTCCCACAATGCAAAGGTGACGCACCGAGCAGTAGGCTGCTTCATTTCAATATTTATTGGCACAGCAGTCGTCAGCATCACAGTAAAATTAACTTTCAGATACCCATCAAAAATGGCAAAACGGAAGGTGGATACTGAGAACCGGGGGTTTCAAACAAGGTGGGAGTCGGAGTATATGTTCACGAAGGTAGCTGGAAAACCTGTGTGTCTTCTGTGTGGAGAAAGTGTGGCGGTACTGAAAGAGTATAATCTGAGACGACATTATGAAACGAAACACGCGGACAAAAACAAGAATATGGACATGGAACAAAGGCTACAAAAGGCAGAGGAATTAAAACGAGGCCTCAAATCTCGACAGGCTCTGTTCAAAAAGCCAAATCACAAGGCCAGGCTGCTGTCAAGGCCAGTTTTATTTTGGCAGAAGAGATCGCTAAATCAGCCCGGCCATTTACGGAGGGGATTTCATCAAAAACTGCATGATTAAAGTTTGTGACGAAGTTTGCCCAGAAAAAGGCAACTCTTTTTAAATGTGAGTCTGAGCAGAAACACCATTGCCGAGAGAGTAGACCAGTTGTCCATCAATCTAAAAGAGCAGCTTGTGAAAAAGGGAAAAGATTTTATTGCATATTCCTTGGCTGTGGATGAGAGCACCGACATTTCTGACATTGCCCAGTTGTCAATTTTCATCCGCGGAGTGGACTCCAACCTAAGCGTGACAGAGGAGTTTTTGGCTTTACGTCCTATGCATGGCACAACTACGGGGGCATGATTTGTATGAAGAGGTGTCAAGATGTGTAAATGAGATGGAGCTGCCTTGGGAAAAACTCGTGGGTTTGACAACCGACGGAGCACCTGCGATGTGTGGACACAGGAGCGGACTGGTGGCGAAGATACGGGAAAAGATGCAAGAGGAAAACGCGACAGGTGAGCTGACAGCTTATCATTGTATCATACACCAGGAAGCGTTGTGCGGTAAAGCCTTGAAAATGGAGCATGTAATGAGCATCATCACGCGCACAGTTAACTTTATCAGAGCCAAAGGTTTGAATCACCGCCAGTTCAAGGCATTTCTGACGGAGTTAGAAACGGAGCATGGTGATTTGCCTTATCACACAGAGGTGCGATGGCTAAGCCAGGAAAGGTGCTTCAAAGATGTTTGAGCTTCGTGAGGAGATTTGTCTGTTCTTGGACAGCAAAGGGAAAGACACAACACAACTCCGAGACGAAATGTTTCTGTGTGAAATGGCTTTTCTGTGTGACATTACGAGTCATCTGAATGCAATAAACTTGCAGCTGCAGGGTCGGGATCGTGTCATCTCTGATATGTACAGTACAGTGAAGGCATTTAAAACCAAACTGACTCTGTGGGAGACGCAGATGCGGAAAGAAAATTTGAGCCACTTTCCCAGCTGCCAGACCATGAAAGAGAAGCTCTCTACCAGTGCGTTCCCGAGCACACAGTTGGCTGATAAAATAGGTATGCTTGCCGCTGACTTTCGACGCCGATTTGCTGACTTTGAAGCACAAAAAGCAGGTTGGAACTGCTCGGTAACCCATTTGCTGTTGACGTGGAAAGCTCACCACCAAACCTCCAAATGGAGTTGATTGACCTCCAATGCAATGATGCACTGAGGGCAAAATATGCGGCAGTGGGTGCTGCGGAGTTCGCCCGTTTCCTCCCGGCACAATGCCCCAGCTGCGCATCCAGGCTGCTCAAACGTTGTCTATGTTTGGCAGCACATACCTGTGTGAACAACTGTTTTCTTTGATGAACCTGAACAAAACATCACACAGAAGTCGACTTACTGCTGAACACCTCCACTCAATTCTGAGGATTTCTTCAGTTCAGAGCCTTACCCCGAACATTGATGAACTTGTGGAAAAGATGGGACACCACCAAGTATCACCCTCAACCTCAAACAAGTGAACATTACTGTGCAATCACATATTTAGAGTTTTTACTCAGTTCAAGTTTAAAAGTTAAAATTTAATATTTGTTTTCACTGCATGTTACTTCTCCTTAAACAAAGTGTTGTTTTTGATTAATAGATTTTTGCACTTTATTTTTTTGTATTTCAATCCAATTATATTTTAAAAATATTTCAGTTGAGTGGATGATAGAAAATTGCTATTATTGTTTTTTCTTTGAAGTAAATTTAGCCCACTTTTGCTAAAATAGAAAATATAGTCTACTGATGGTGCCTTGAATACCGGTTTCTTTCATTTAATGTTCATGTTATGGGGATATTTATATAAAGGAAATTTGTCTTTTGTGTCTGTTGAAAATTAAAGATTACTGACAGAGCCATAAGAAAATATTGCTTTATTTATCTGATCATATTGTAATATATTTGTTAGGTTTTCAGTAGGTTCAATTAGGTTCACTAGACTATATGCGTCATTTAAAAATTTTTCAATGAACATTCGAACAGTCCGGCCCTCGTCTTGTAGCTGATTTTTTTATTTGGCCCTCCGTCCATTTGACTTTGACACCCCTGTTCTAGATGAATATGCTGTAATTGAACCACTGTGTCCTGTATCTCTCTCCTCAGCTCGGCGACCCTGCCCTCCATGATGAAGTGTGTAGAGGAGAACAACGGAGTGGACAAGCGGATCAGTCGTTTCATCCTTCCCATCGGAGCCACCGTCAACATGGACGGGGCGGCCATCTTCCAGTGTGTCGCGGCTGTCTTCATCGCTCAGCTCAACAACATAGAGCTCAACGCCGGTCAGATCTTCACCATCCTGTGAGTGGGGTGGGGTCAGAAGGAATGGTGGGTGGGGTCAGAAGGAATGGTGGGTGGGGTCAGAAGGAATGGTGGGTGGGGTCAGAAGGAATGGTGGGTGGGGACAGAAGGAATGGTAGAATGGTGGGTGGGGTCAGAAGGAATGGTGGGTGGGGTCAGAAGGAATGGTGGGTGGGGTCAGAAGGAATGTTTGGTGGGGTCAGAAGGAATGTTTGGTGGGGTCAGAAGGAATGTTTGGTGGGGTCATGGTCAGAAGGAAGGGGTGGGTGGGGTCAGAAGGAAGGGTGGGTGGGGTCAGAAAGAAGGGTGGGTGGGGTCAGAAGGAAGGGTGGGTGGGGTCAGAAAGAAGGGTGGGTGGGGTCAGAAGGAAGGGTGGGTGGGGACAGAAGGAAGGGTGGGTGGGGACAGAAGGAAGGGTGGGTGGGGACAGAAGGAAGGGGTGGGTGGGGTCAGAAAAGAAGGGTGGGTGGGGTCAGAAGGAAGGGTGGGTGGGGACAGAAGGAAGGGTGGGTGGGGACAGAAGGAAGGGTGGGTGGGGACAGAAGGAATGGGTGGGTGGGGTCAGAAAGAAGGGTGGGTGGGGTCAGAAGGAAGGGTGGGTGGGGTCAGAAAGAAGGGTGGGTGGGGTCAGAAGGAAGGGTGGGTGGGGTCAGAAGGAAGGGTGGGTGGGGTCAGAAGGAAGGGTGGGTGGGGTCAGAAGGAAGGGTGGGTGGGGTCAGAAAGAAGGGTGGGTGGGGTCAGAAGGAAGGGTGGGTGGGGACAGAAGGAAGGGTGGGTGGGGACAGAAGGAAGGGTGGGTGGGGACAGAAGGAAGGGGTGGGTGGGGTCAGAAAGAAGGGTGGGTGGGGTCAGAAGGAAGGGTGGGTGGGGACTGAAGGAAGGGTGGGTGGGGACAGAAGGAAGGGTGGGTGGGGACAGAAGGAAGGGTGGGTGGGGACAGAAGGAAGGGTGGGTGGGGACAGAAGGAATGGTGGGTTGGAATTTTGCGACCCTGTGTCTGATGCTCTGACAATGTATCACATGCAGTGGCTCTGTCCCCACAGTGTGACAGCCACAGCGTCCAGTGTGGGCGCAGCAGGCATCCCAGCCGGGGGCATCATCACCATCGCCATCATCCTGGAGGCTATCGGCCTGCCCACCAACGACCTGTCACTCATGCTGGCCGTCGACTGGATCGTGTGAGTAACACATGTACAGTATAGAGAACCAATACAGCAAACACACGCACGCACGCACACACGCACATACACACACACATACACATACAAGTACACACACATACAGACAAGCACACACACACACACATAAACAGACAAGCACACACACACACACAGACAAGCATACACACATGGACAGACACATGTATGTACATTTGCATGGACATATGTACAAACACACACGCATAGACACACTCTTAATGTACTCACTCATTTTGGCCAGCTGCTATATCAAAATATCAGGTGTTATTTCCAGTAAGATACAGTAGACCTGTACAGTAGACAGTAGACAGTAGACCTGTACAGTAGACAGTAGACCTGTACAGTAGACAGTAGACAGTAGACCTGTACAGTAGATTGTATACCTGTACAGTAGACAATAGACAGTAGACCTGTACAGTAGACAATAGACCTGTACAGTAGACAATAGACAGTAGACCTGTACAGTAGATTGTATACCTGTACAGTAAACAGTAGACCTGTACAGTAGACAGTAGACCTGTACAGTAGACAGTAGACCTGTACAGTAGACAGTAGACCTGTACAGTAGACAATAGACAGTAGACCTGTACAGTAGATTGTATACCTGTACAGTAGACAATAGACCTGTACAGTAGACAATAGACAGTAGACCTGTACAGTAGATTGTATACCTGTACAGTAAACAGTAGACCTGTACAGTAGACAGTAGATCTGTACAGTAGACAATAGACAGTAGACCTGTACAGTAGATTGTATACCTGTACAGTAAACAGTAGACCTGTACAGTAGACAGTAGACAGTAGACCTGTACAGTAGACAATAGACAGTAGACCTGTACAGTAGATTGTATACCTGTACAGTAGACAGTAGACCTGTACAGTAGACAGTAGACCTGTACAGTAGACAATAGACCTGTACAGTAGACAGTAGACAGTAGATCTGTACAGTAGACAGTAGACCTGTACAGTAGACAGTAGACCTGTACAGTAGACAGTAGACAGTAGACAGTAGACCTGTACAGTAGACAGTAGACAGTAGATCTGTACAGTAGACAGTAGACCTGTACAGTAGACAGTAGACCTGTACAGTAGACAATAGACAGTAAACAGTAGACCTGTACAGTAGACAGTAGACCTGTACAGTAGACAGTAGACCTGTACAGTAGACAATAGACAGTAGACAGTAGACCTGTACAGTAGACAGTAGATCTGTACAGTAGACAGTAGATCTGTACAGTAGACAGTAGACCTGTACAGTAGACAGTAGACAGTAGACAGTAGATCTGTACAGTAGACAGTAGATCTGTACAGTAGACAGTAGACCTGTACAGTAGACAATAGACAGTAAACAGTAGACCTGTACAGTAGACAATAGACCTAGACAGTAGACCTGTACAGTAGACAGTAGACCTGTACAGTAGACAATAGACAGTAGACAGTAGACCTGTACAGTAGACAGTAGACAGTAGACCTGTACAGTAGACAGTAGACCTGTACAGTAGACAGTAGATCTGTACAGTAGACAGTAGATCTGTACAGTAGACAGTAGACAGTAGACAGTAGACCTGTACAGTAGACAGTAGACAGTAGACCTGTACAGTAGACAGTAGACCTGTACAGTAGACAGTAGACCTGTACAGTAGACAGTAGACAGTAGATCTGTACAGTAGACAGTAGACCTGTACAGTAGACAGTAGACCTGTACAGTAGACAGTAGATCTGTACAGTAGACAGTAGATCTGTACAGTAGACAGTAGACCTGTACAGTAGACAGTAGACCTGTACAGTAGACAATAGACAGTAGACCTGTACAGTAGACAGTAGACCTGTACAGTAGACAGTAGACCTGTACAGTAGACAATAGACAGTAGACAGTAGACCTGTACAGTAAACAGTAGACCTGTACAGTAGACAGTAGACCTGTACAGTAGACAGTAGACAGTAGACCTGTACAGTAGACAAGACAGTAGACAGTAGACCTGTACAGTAGACAGTAGACAGTAGACCTGTACAGTAGACAGTAGACCTGTACAGTAGACAATAGACAGTAGACAGTAGACCTGTACAGTAGACAGTAGACCTAGACAGTAGACAGTAGACCTGTACAGTAGACAGTAGACAGTAGACCTGTACAGTAGACAGTAGACCTGTACAGTAGACAGTAGACCTAGACAGTAGACAGTAGACAGTAGACCTGTACAGTAGACAGTAGACAGTAGACCTGTACAGTAGACAGTAGACAGTAGATCTGTACAGTAGACAGTAGACAGTAGACAGTAGACCTGTACAGTAGACAGTAGACAGTAGACAGTAGACCTGTACAGTAGACAGTAGACAGTAGACCTGTACAGTAGACAGTAGACAGTAGACAGTAGACCTGTACAGTAGACAGTAGACAGTAGACCTGTACAGTAGACAGTAGACAGTAAACAGTAGACCTGTACAGTAGACAGTAGACAGTAGACAGTAGACCTGTACAGTAGACAGTAGACAGTAGACCTGTACAGTAGACAGTAGACAGTAGACCTGTACAGTAGACAGTAGACAGTAGACCTGTACAGTAGACAGTAGACTTGTACAGTAGACAGTAGACCTGTACAGTAGACAGTAGACCTGTACAGTAGACAGTAGATCTGTACAGTAGACAATAGACAGTAGACCTGTACAGTAGACCTGTACAGTAGACCTGTACAGTAGACAGTAGACCTGTACAGTAGACAGTAGATCTGTACAGTAGACAATAGACAGTAGACAGTAGACCTAGACAGTAGACCTGTACAGTAGACAGTAGACAATAGACAGTAGACCTGTACAGTAGACAGTAGACCTGTACAGTAGACAGTAGACAGTAGACCTGTACAGTAGACAGTAGACCTGTACAGTAGACAGTAGACCTGTACAGTAGACAATAGACAGTAGACAGTAGACCTGTACAGTAGACAGTAGACCTAGACAGTAGACCTGTACAGTAGACAGTAGACCTGTACAGTAGACAGTAGACAATAGACAGTAGACCTGTACAGTAGACAGTAGACCTGTACAGTAGACAATAGACAGTAGACCTGTACAGTAGACAATAGACCTGTACAGTAGACAATAGACAGTAGACCTGTACAGTAGATTGTATACCTGTACAGTAAACAGTAGACCTGTACAGTAGACAGTAGACCTGTACAGTAGACAGTAGACCTGTACAGTAGACAATAGACAGTAGACCTGTACAGTAGATTGTATACCTGTACAGTAGACAGTAGACCTGTACAGTAGACAATAGACCTGTACAGTAGACAGTAGACAGTAGATCTGTACAGTAGACAGTAGACCTGTACAGTAGACAGTAGACCTGTACAGTAGACAGTAGACAGTAGACCTGTACAGTAGACAGTAGACAGTAGATCTGTACAGTAGACAGTAGACCTGTACAGTAGACAGTAGACCTGTACAGTAGACAATAGACAGTAAACAGTAGACCTGTACAGTAGACAGTAGACCTGTACAGTAGACAGTAGACCTGTACAGTAGACAATAGACAGTAGACAGTAGACCTGTACAGTAGACAGTAGATCTGTACAGTAGACAGTAGATCTGTACAGTAGACAGTAGACCTGTACAGTAGACAGTAGACAGTAGATCTGTACAGTAGACAGTAGATCTGTACAGTAGACAGTAGATCTGTACAGTAGACAGTAGACAGTAGACAGTAGACCTGTACAGTAGACAGTAGACAGTAGACCTGTACAGTAGACAGTAGACCTGTACAGTAGACAGTAGACCTGTACAGTAGACAGTAGACAGTAGACAGTAGATCTGTACAGTAGACAGTAGATCTGTACAGTAGACAGTAGACCTGTACAGTAGACAGTAGACCTGTACAGTAGACAGTAGACCTGTACAGTAGACAGTAGATCTGTACAGTAGACAGTAGACAGTAGACCTGTACAGTAGACAGTAGACCTGTACAGTAGACAATAGACAGTAGACCTGTACAGTAGACAGTAGACCTGTACAGTAGACAGTAGACCTGTACAGTAGACAATAGACAGTAGACAGTAGACCTGTACAGTAAACAGTAGACCTGTACAGTAGACAGTAGACCTGTACAGTAGACAGTAGACAGTAGACCTGTACAGTAGACAATAGACAGTAGACAGTAGACCTGTACAGTAGACAGTAGACAGTAGACAGTAGACCTGTACAGTAGACAGTAGACCTGTACAGTAGACAATAGACAGTAGACAGTAGACCTGTACAGTAGACAGTAGACCTAGACAGTAGACAGTAGACAGTAGACCTGTACAGTAGACAGTAGACAGTAGACCTGTACAGTAGACAGTAGACCTGTACAGTAGACAGTAGACCTGTACAGTAGACAGTAGACCTAGACAGTAGACAGTAGACCTGTACAGTAGACAGTAGACAGTAGACCTGTACAGTAGACAGTAGACAGTAGATCTGTACAGTAGACAGTAGACAGTAGACCTGTACAGTAGACAGTAGACAGTAGACAGTAGACCTGTACAGTAGACAGTAGACAGTAGACCTGTACAGTAGACAGTAGACAGTAGACAGTAGACAGTAGACCTGTACAGTAGACAGTAGACAGTAGACCTGTACAGTAGACAGTAGACAGTAAACAGTAGACCTGTACAGTAGACAGTAGACCTGTACAGTAGACAGTAGACCTGTACAGTAGACAGTAGACAGTAGACCTGTACAGTAGACAGTAGACAGTAGACCTGTACAGTAGACAGTAGACAGTAGACCTGTACAGTAGACAGTAGACTTGTACAGTAGACAGTAGACCTGTACAGTAGACCTGTACAGTAGACAGTAGACCTGTACAGTAGACAGTAGATCTGTACAGTAGACAATAGACAGTAGACCTGTACAGTAGACCTGTACAGTAGACAGTAGACCTGTACAGTAGACAGTAGATCTGTACAGTAGACAATAGACAGTAGACCTAGACAGTAGACCTGTACAGTAGACAGTAGACAATAGACAGTAGACCTGTACAGTAGACAGTAGACCTGTACAGTAGACAGTAGACCTGTACAGTAGACAGTAGACAGTAGACCTGTACAGTAGACAGTAGACCTGTACAGTAGACAGTAGACCTGTACAGTAGACAATAGACAGTAGACAGTAGACCTGTACAGTAGACAGTAGACCTAGACAGTAGACCTGTACAGTAGACAGTAGACCTGTACAGTAGACAGTAGACAATAGACAGTAGACCTGTACAGTAGACAGTAGACCTGTACAGTAGACAGTAGACCTGTACAGTAGACAATAGACAGTAGACAGTAGACCTGTACAGTAGACAGTAGACCTAGACAGTAGACCTGTACAGTAGACAGTAGACCTGTACAGTAGACAGTAGACAATAGACAGTAGACCTGTACAGTAGACAGTAGACCTGTACAGTAGACAATAGACCTGTACAGTAGACAGTAGACAGTAGATCTGTACAGTAGACAGTAGACCTGTACAGTAGACAGTAGACAGTAGACCTGTACAGTAGACAGTAGACAGTAGACAGTAGACAGTAGACCTGTACAGTAGACAGTAGACAGTAGACCTGTACAGTAGACAGTAGACAGTAAACAGTAGACCTGTACAGTAGACAGTAGACCTGTACAGTAGACAGTAGACCTGTACAGTAGACAGTAGACAGTAGACCTGTACAGTAGACAGTAGACAGTAGACCTGTACAGTAGACAGTAGACAGTAGACCTGTACA
This sequence comes from Oncorhynchus nerka, assembly GCF_034236695.1. Classification (NCBI taxonomy): domain Eukaryota; kingdom Metazoa; phylum Chordata; class Actinopteri; order Salmoniformes; family Salmonidae; genus Oncorhynchus; species Oncorhynchus nerka. Next base: position 17,356 of record NW_027039834.1, on the reverse strand, counting down.
GTAGACAGTAGACTTGTACAGTAGACAGTAGACCTGTACAGTAGACCTGTACAGTAGACAGTAGACCTGTACAGTAGACAGTAGATCTGTACAGTAGACAATAGACAGTAGACCTGTACAGTAGACCTGTACAGTAAACCTGTACAGTAGACAGTAGACCTGTACAGTAGACAGTAGACCTGTACAGTAGACAGTAGATCTGTACAGTAGACAATAGACAGTAGACAGTAGACCTAGACAGTAGACCTGTACAGTAGACAGTAGACAATAGACAGTAGACCTGTACAGTAGACAGTAGACCTGTACAGTAGACAGTAGACAGTAGACCTGTACAGTAGACAGTAGACCTGTACAGTAGACAGTAGACCTGTACAGTAGACAATAGACAGTAGACAGTAGACCTGTACAGTAGACAGTAGACCTAGACAGTAGACCTGTACAGTAGACAGTAGACCTGTACAGTAGACAGTAGACAATAGACAGTAGACCTGTACAGTAGACAGTAGACCTGTACAGTAGACAATAGACAGTAGACAGTAGACCTGTACAGTAGACAGTAGACCTGTACAGTAGACAGTAGACCTGTACAGTAGACAGTAGACAATAGACAGTAGACCTGTACAGTAGACAGTAGACCTGTACAGTAGACAATAGACCTGTACAGTAGACAGTAGACAGTAGATCTGTACAGTAGACAGTAGACCTGTACAGTAGACAGTGGACCTGTACAGTAGACAGTAGACAGTAGACCTGTACAGTAGACAGTAGACCTGTACAGTAGACAGTAGACAGTAGACCTGTACAGTAGATTGTATACCTGTACAGTAGACAATAGACAGTAGACCTGTACAGTAGACAATAGACCTGTACAGTAGACAATAGACAGTAGACCTGTACAGTAGATTGTATACCTGTACAGTAAACAGTAGACCTGTACAGTAGACAGTAGACCTGTACAGTAGACAGTAGACCTGTACAGTAGACAATAGACAGTAGACCTGTACAGTAGATTGTATACCTGTACAGTAGACAATAGACCTGTACAGTAGACAATAGACAGTAGACCTGTACAGTAGATTGTATACCTGTACAGTAAACAGTAGACCTGTACAGTAGACAGTAGATCTGTACAGTAGACAATAGACAGTAGACCTGTACAGTAGATTGTATACCTGTACAGTAAACAGTAGACCTGTACAGTAGACAGTAGACAGTAGACCTGTACAGTAGACAATAGACAGTAGACCTGTACAGTAGATTGTATACCTGTACAGTAGACAGTAGACCTGTACAGTAGACAGTAGACCTGTACAGTAGACAATAGACCTGTACAGTAGACAGTAGATCTGTACAGTAGACAGTAGACCTGTACAGTAGACAGTAGACCTGTACAGTAGACAGTAGACAGTAGACCTGTACAGTAGACAGTAGACAGTAGACCTGTACAGTAGACAGTAGACAGTAGACAGTAGACCTGTACAGTAGACAGTAGACAGTAGACCTGTACAGTAGACAGTAGACAGTAGACAGTAGACCTGTACAGTAGACAGTAGACAGTAGACCTGTACAGTAGACAGTAGACAGTAAACAGTAGACCTGTACAGTAGACAGTAGACCTGTACAGTAGACAGTAGACCTGTACAGTAGACAGTAGACAGTAGACCTGTACAGTAGACAGTAGACAGTAGACCTGTACAGTAGACAGTAGACAGTAGACCTGTACAGTAGACAGTAGACTTGTACAGTAGACAGTAGACCTGTACAGTAGACCTGTACAGTAGACAGTAGACCTGTACAGTAGACAGTAGATCTGTACAGTAGACAATAGACAGTAGACCTGTACAGTAGACCTGTACAGTAGACAGTAGACCTGTACAGTAGACAGTAGATCTGTACAGTAGACAATAGACAGTAGACCTAGACAGTAGACCTGTACAGTAGACAGTAGACAATAGACAGTAGACCTGTACAGTAGACAGTAGACCTGTACAGTAGACAGTAGACCTGTACAGTAGACAGTAGACAGTAGACCTGTACAGTAGACAGTAGACCTGTACAGTAGACAATAGACAGTAGACAGTAGACCTGTACAGTAGACAGTAGACCTAGACAGTAGACCTGTACAGTAGACAGTAGACCTGTACAGTAGACAGTAGACAATAGACAGTAGACCTGTACAGTAGACAGTAGACCTGTACAGTAGACAGTAGACCTGTACAGTAGACAGTAGACCTGTACAGTAGACAGTAGACCTAGACAGTAGACCTGTACAGTAGACAGTAGACCTGTACAGTAGACAGTAGACAATAGACAGTAGACCTGTACAGTAGACAGTAGACCTGTACAGTAGACAATAGACCTGTACAGTAGACAGTAGACAGTAGATCTGTACAGTAGACAGTAGACCTGTACAGTAGACAGTAGACAGTAGACCTGTACAGTAGACAGTAGACAGTAGACAGTAGACAGTAGACCTGTACAGTAGACAGTAGACAGTAGACCTGTACAGTAGACAGTAGACAGTAAACAGTAGACCTGTACAGTAGACAGTAGACCTGTACAGTAGACAATAGACAGTAGACCTGTACAGTAGATTGTATACCTGTACAGTAGACAGTAGACCTGTACAGTAGACAGTAGACCTGTACAGTAGACAATAGACCTGTACAGTAGACAGTAGATCTGTACAGTAGACAGTAGACCTGTACAGTAGACAGTAGACCTGTACAGTAGACAGTAGACAGTAGATCTGTACAGTAGACAGTAGACAGTAGACCTGTACAGTAGACAGTAGACAGTAGACAGTAGACCTGTACAGTAGACAGTAGACCTGTACTAGACCTGTACAGTAGACAGTAGACAGTAGACAGTAGACCTGTACAGTAGACAGTAGACAGTAGACCTGTACAGTAGACAGTAGACAGTAAACAGTAGACCTGTACAGTAGACAGTAGACCTGTACAGTAGACAGTAGACCTGTACAGTAGACAGTAGACAGTAGACTGTACAGTAGACAGAGACAGTAGACCTGTACAGTAGACAGTAGACAGTAGACCTGTACAGTAGACAGTAGACTTGTACAGTAGACAGTAGACCTAGTACAGTAGACCTGTACAGTAGACAGTAGACCTGTACAGTAGACAGTAGATCTGTACAGTAGACAATAGACAGTAGACCTGTACAGTAGACCTGTACAGTAGACAGTAGACCTGTACAGTAGACAGTAGACTGTACAGTAGACCTGTAGACAGTAGACCTAGACAGTAGACCTGTACAGTAGACAGTAGACAGTAGACAGTAGACCTGTACAGTAGACAGTAGACCTGTACAGTAGACAGTAGACCTGTACAGTAGACAGTAGACAGACAGTAGACCTGTACAGTAGACAGTAGACCTGTACAGTAGACAGTAGACCTGTACAGTAGACAGTAGACAGTAGACAGTAGACCTGTACAGTAGACAGTAGACCTGTACAGTAGACAGTAGACCTGTAGACAGTAGACCTGTACAGTAGACAGTAGACCTGTACAGTAGACAGTAGACAGTAGACAGTAGACCTGTACACAGTAGACAGACAGTAGACCTGTACAGTAGACAGTAGACCTGTACAGTAGACAGTAGACAGTAGACAGTAGACCTGTACAGTAGACAGTAGACCTAGAGACAGTAGACCTGTACAGTAGACAGTAGACCTGTACAGTAGACAGTAGACAATAGACAGTAGACCTGTACAGTAGACAGTAGACCTGTACAGTAGACAATAGACAGTAGACCTGTACAGTAGACAGTAGACAGTAGACCTGTACAGTAGACAGTAGACAGTAGACAGTAGACCTGTACAGTAGACAGTAGACCTGTACAGTAGACAGTAGACCTGTACAGTAGACAGTAGACCTGTACAGTAGACAGTAGACAGTAGACCTGTACAGTAGACAGTAGACAGTAAACAGTAGACCTGTACAGTAGACAGTAGACCTGTACAGTAGACAGTAGACCTGTACAGTAGACAGTAGACAGTAGACCTGTACAGTAGACAGTAGACCTGTACAGTAGACAGTAGACAGTAGACCTGTAGTAGACAGTAGACTGTACAGTAGACAGTAGACCTGTAGACAGTAGACCTGTACAGTAGACAGTAGACCTGTACAGTAGACAGTAGATCTGTACAGTAGACAATAGACAGTAGACCTGTACAGTAGACAGTAGACAGTAGACAGACCTGTACAGTAGACAGTAGACCTGTACAGTAGACAGTAGACCTGTACAGTAGACAGTAGATCTGTACAGTAGACAATAGACAGTAGACAGTAGACCTGTACAGTAGACAGTAGACAATAGACAGTAGACCTGTACAGTAGACAGTAGACCTGTACAGTAGACAGTAGACAGTAGACCTGTACAGTAGACAGTAGACCTGTACAGTAGACAGTAGACCTGTACAGTAGACAATAGACAGTAGACAGTAGACCTGTACAGTAGACAGTAGACCTAGACAGTAGACCTGTACAGTAGACAGTAGACCTGTACAGTAGACAGTAGACAATAGACAGTAGACCTGTACAGTAGACAGTAGACCTGTACAGTAGACAATAGACCTGTACAGTAGACAGTAGACAGTAGATCTGTACAGTAGACAGTAGACCTGTACAGTAGACAGTGGACCTGTACAGTAGACAGTAGACAGTAGACCTGTACAGTAGACAGTAGACCTGTACAGTAGACAGTAGACAGTAGACCTGTACAGTAGATTGTATACCTGTACAGTAGACAATAGACAGTAGACCTGTACAGTAGACAATAGACCTGTACAGTAGACAATAGACAGTAGACCTGTACAGTAGATTGTATACCTGTACAGTAAACAGTAGACCTGTACAGTAGACAGTAGACCTGTACAGTAGACAGTAGACCTGTACAGTAGACAATAGACAGTAGACCTGTACAGTAGATTGTATACCTGTACAGTAGACAATAGACCTGTACAGTAGACAATAGACAGTAGACCTGTACAGTAGATTGTATACCTGTACAGTAAACAGTAGACCTGTACAGTAGACAGTAGATCTGTACAGTAGACAATAGACAGTAGACCTGTACAGTAGATTGTATACCTGTACAGTAAACAGTAGACCTGTACAGTAGACAGTAGACAGTAGACCTGTACAGTAGACAATAGACAGTAGACCTGTACAGTAGACCTTGTATACCTGTATACAGTAGACTGTACAGTAGACAGTAGACCTGTACAGTAGACAATAGACCTGTACAGTAGACAGTAGACAGTAGATCTGTACAGTAGACAGTAGACCTGTACAGTAGACAGTAGACCTGTACAGTAGACAGTAGACAGTAGACAGTAGACCTGTACAGTAGACAGTAGACAGTAGATCTGTACAGTAGACAGTAGACCTGTACAGTAGACAGTAGACCTGTACAGTAGACAATAGACAGTAAACAGTAGACCTGTACAGTAGACAGTAGACCTGTACAGTAGACAGTAGACCTGTACAGTAGACAATAGACAGTAGACAGTAGACCTGTACAGTAGACAGTAGATCTGTACAGTAGACAGTAGATCTGTACAGTAGACAGTAGACCTGTACAGTAGACAGTAGACAGTAGATCTGTACAGTAGACAGTAGATCTGTACAGTAGACAGTAGACCTGTACAGTAGACAATAGATCTGTACAGTAGACAGTAGATCTGTACAGTAGACAGTAGACAGTAGACAGTAGACCTGTACAGTAGACAGTAGACCTGTACAGTAGACAGTAGACCTGTACAGTAGACAATAGACAGTAAACAGTAGACCTGTACAGTAGACAATAGACCTAGACAGTAGACCTGTACAGTAGACAGTAGACCTGTACAGTAGACAATAGACAGTAGACAGTAGACCTGTACAGTAGACAGTAGACAGTAGACCTGTACAGTAGACAGTAGACCTGTACAGTAGACAGTAGATCTGTACAGTAGACAGTAGATCTGTACAGTAGACAGTAGACAGTAGACAGTAGACCTGTACAGTAGACATTAGACAGTAGACCTGTACAGTAGACAGTAGACCTGTACAGTAGACAGTAGACCTGTACAGTAGACAGTAGACAGTAGATCTGTACAGTAGACAGTAGATCTGTACAGTAGACAGTAGACCTGTACAGTAGACAGTAGACCTGTACAGTAGACAGTAGATCTGTACAGTAGACAGTAGATCTGTACAGTAGACAGTAGACAGTAGACCTGTACAGTAGACAGTAGACCTGTACAGTAGACAATAGACAGTAGACCTGTACAGTAGACAGTAGACCTGTACAGTAGACAGTAGACCTGTACAGTAGACAATAGACAGTAGACAGTAGACCTGTACAGTAAACAGTAGACCTGTACAGTAGACAGTAGACCTGTACAGTAGACAGTAGACAGTAGACCTGTACAGTAGACAATAGACAGTAGACAGTAGACCTGTACAGTAGACAGTAGACAGTAGACAGTAGACCTGTACAGTAGACAGTAGACCTGTACAGTAGACAATAGACAGTAGACAGTAGACCTGTACAGTAGACAGTAGACCTAGACAGTAGACAGTAGACAGTAGACCTGTACAGTAGACAGTAGACAGTAGACCTGTACAGTAGACAGTAGACCTGTACAGTAGACAGTAGACCTGTACAGTAGACAGTAGACCTAGACAGTAGACAGTAGACAGTAGACCTGTACAGTAGACAGTAGACAGTAGACAGTAGACCTGTACAGTAGACAGTAGATCTGTACAGTAGACAGTAGACAGTAGACAGTAGACCTGTACAGTAGACAGTAGACAGTAGACAGTAGACCTGTACAGTAGACAGTAGACAGTAGACCTGTACAGTAGACAGTAGACAGTAGACCTGTACAGTAGACAGTAGACAGTAGACCTGTACAGTAGACAGTAGACAGTAAACAGTAGACCTGTACAGTAGACAGTAGACCTGTACAGTAGACAGTAGACCTGTACAGTAGACAGTAGACCTGTACAGTAGACAGTAGACAGTAGACCTGTACAGTAGACAGTAGACAGTAGACCTGTACAGTAGACAGTAGACTTGTACAGTAGACAGTAGACCTGTACAGTAGACCTGTACAGTAGACAGTAGACCTGTACAGTAGACAGTAGATCTGTACAGTAGACAATAGACAGTAGACCTGTACAGTAGACCTGTACAGTAGACCTGTACAGTAGACAGTAGACCTGTACAGTAGACAGTAGATCTGTACAGTAGACAATAGACAGTAGACAGTAGACCTAGACAGTAGACCTGTACAGTAGACAGTAGACAATAGACAGTAGACCTGTACAGTAGACAGTAGACCTGTACAGTAGACAGTAGACCTGTACAGTAGACAGTAGACAGTAGACCTGTACAGTAGACAGTAGACCTGTACAGTAGACCTGTACAGTAGACAGTAGACCTGTACAGTAGACAATAGACAGTAGACAGTAGACCTGTACAGTAGACAGTAGACCTAGACAGTAGACCTGTACAGTAGACAGTAGACCTGTACAGTAGACAGTAGACAATAGACAGTAGACCTGTACAGTAGACAGTAGACTGTACAGTAGACAGTAGACCTGTACAGTAGACAATAGACAGTAGACAGTAGACCTGTACAGTAGACAGTAGACCTAGACAGTAGACCTGTACAGTAGACAGTAGACCTGTACAGTAGACAGTAGACAATAGACAGTAGACCTGTACAGTAGACAGTAGACCTGTACAGTAGACAATAGACCTGTACAGTAGACAGTAGACAGTAGATCTGTACAGTAGACAGTAGACCTGTACAGTAGACAGTAGACAGTAGACCTGTACAGTAAACAGTGTACAGTAGACAGTAGACCTGTACAGTAGACAGTAAACAGTAGACCTGTACAGTAAACAGTAGACCTGTACAGTAGACAGTAGATCTGTACAGTAGACAGTAGACCTGTACAGTAGACAATAGACAGTAGACCTGTACAGTAGACAGTAGACCTGTACAGTAGACAGTAGATCTGTACAGTAGACAGTAGACCTGTACAGTAGACAATAGACAGTAGACCTGTACAGTAGACAGTAGACCTGTACAGTAGACAGTAGACAGTAAACAGTAGACCTGTACAGTAGACAGTAGATCTGTACAGTAGACCTGTACAGTAGACAATAGACAGTAGACCTGTACAGTAGACAGTAGATCTGTACAGTAGACAGTAGATCTGTACAGTAGACAGTAGACCTGTACAGTAGACAGTAGATCTGTACAGTAGACAGTAGATCTGTACAATAGACAGTAGACCTGTACAGTAGACAGTAGACAGTAGACCTGTACAGTAGACAGTAGACCGGTACAGTAGACAGTAGACAGTAGACCTGTACAGTAGACAGTAGACCTGTACAGTAGACAGTAGATCTGTACAGTAGACAGTAGACCTGTACAGTAGACAGTGTACAGTAGACAGTAGATCTGTACAGTAGACAGTAGACCTGTACAGTAGACAGTAGACCTGTACAGTAGACAGTAGACCTGTACAGTAGACCTGTACAGTAGACAGTAGACCTGTACAGTAGACAGTAGACCTGTACAGTAGACAGTGTACAGTAGACAGTAGACCTGTACAGTAGACAGTAGACCTGTACAGTAGACAGTAGACCTGTACATAAATAGATGTGTTCTGCATAGCAACTGTGGTTATGTTACATTAGATGTATGCTAACAGTTAAAGAGAGCTCCTGATTCATCTTAGCCGGCTTGATCTACTGCTTAGCTTCTGACAAAAAGTATCCTAATAAATTGTGTGTGTGTTTGGGTGTGTACGTGTGCGTATGTACATGTGCGTGTACTTATGTGCGTGGGTGTTTTCAGGGACCGCACCACCACCGTAGTGAACGTGGAGGGAGACGCCCTCGGGGCAGGGATCCTCCACCACATCAACCAACAGGAGATGAAGAAACAACACCTGGGGGAGGAGCTAGCGGAGGTCCTGGTGGAAGCGGTGGCCAACACCCAGGCTGACGAGGAGACCTCCCCGCTCGTCACGCACCAAACCCTGGGTTCAGCAGGCGACCAATCCCCCAGGGAGACCGCGGAAGCCATTGAGTCTGTCCTGTGAACTCGTAAAACAACTGTGAATTCTGTCTCTATGGTTACAATCAGTGGTGGCTGGTGGCACTTCAATTCGGAGGACGGGCTCATAGCAAGGGCTGGAACGAAATGAATTGAATCGTATCAAAACACATCAAATATATGTTTTTTTTTTCCATTCCAGACATTATTATTAGCCGTCCTCCCCTCACCAGCCCCCTCTGGTGTCTAAGGTTACGATGCTGCTGCTGCTACTCGTGAGTCAACCGAATCGTCTCTGAATCAACTCGGATCACCTTTACCATACCTCTTAAAACAGTTCATGAGTCATTTCACTTCTAGGAAAAAAGTGCCCTAGATAAAGTTAGTTTTATATAGTGGTACTTCCTATTTGGAGTATTCTAAGAGTGTATTTAAAAGCCACAGGAAGGTTAGCCTCGCCCTTTAGAATGAATCCAGGCTGCTTTCTGGTTTTGGGTGAGAGTGGTCTGAATCTAAAAAGGGGAATCTCTCCTAACCATGACATGGCTGTGACCTCACAAGGCAGATGGGAAGGAGAATCATTTACTAACTGACCTGGAGTTTTTTGTTTGTTTTCTGTCGATAGTCAACACAGAACGTGAAACATTAACCCCTGGAATGACAAAAGTCTCTCAAATATTTGGGGTAAATATTGAGGAAGAGCCACAGTTGACTTTCTGTTTATGTACTGGGAACATACTGACCCAATGGCCTACTATGGTGCCTGTATCTAATATTGGATTTAGGACCATAAGGATCTGTGTCGATATAGTGCAGGTTCAATTAGAGCAAATCCTATCTTCTACTTAAATTTGATTTTCACTTTGTCTCAGATTGACATCAGTGCAGGACTACGTGGACATCTGCCTTAAATGGACTTTAGAAATATGGTGGTGAGCACACTCCATTTTACTAAACTGTTAAAGTGCAGACCGAGGCCAACTATCCTTCTATCCTTTCTGTTGCCTCCATCAGTGATGTCCCAGACCCTTGCTACTATGGGTTTCATTTACTGAAGAAACCAAACCATACGTTCTTTGGAACTTTTTCTTTTGAATTGAGAGGAAGCATGGTCAGACAGGCTATGTTACAAATGGTAGCCTGTTCCCTACATAGTGCACTTCTTTTAACCTGAGCCCAGCACCCGGTTCCCTATATAGGGCACTACATTTTGCCCCATAGGGCTCTGGTTAAAAGCATTACATTATGTAAGGAATAGATAGCCATTTGTGACGACACATGGCATTGATAAAGGCATGCTCTCATTATTGACTAGTATTTATCAAAATCCTTGGACATGTTGGAAACTGCCAAAGTTGTTAGAGCAGCCTTTTCCTGTTGCTAGATACATCTTATACAGTCTATGGGATACGTGTATGTTTTCCAAATGACTAAAATTTTGGCGTTGTTTAGTTGTTCTGCTGCCACCTATTGATGGCGTGCCGTAGTGGTTCTGCTGCCACCTAGTGGTGGTGTGGCGTAGTGGTTCTGCTTCCACCTAGTGGTGGCGTTGTGTAGTTGTTCTGCTGCCACCTATTGGTGGCGTGGTGTAGTGGTTCTGCTGCCACCTAGTGGTGGCGTGGTGTAGTGGTTCTGCTGCCACCTAGTGGTGGCGTGGCTCAATGTTTTGAGTTCTGACATGAGAATGGAGCAGGCATTTGATAGTACAGCGTTTTAATTTAATTTGATCCTATATGGGCCAATGTGGCCTCGTTTATCTATCTGGTCAAATGTATTTCTTTTTCTTTGTAATGAATCACTATTGCTGTTTGCTGGAAATGATTTACTCTGATGTATGGGGGGAAATTATGTTGTACTAACTCACTAATGTATCAACTCTGTTCCACAATTCCACTTCTACTCAGACTAATTGTTTGTTGAAGCAGTTTTTAGATGTTGGAAATGGAAGGTTGTCCCTCTAGAAAGGACAATTATATGTTATTAACTGTTTTTATACAAAATGTTATGCACCCTGATTTGTCAGGATCTTTGGGAATATATTGTCTCTAAACTATAAACATGTCCTTAAAAAATGTGAAAAGGTTGCCAATCTGTCATTGGAATACTGAGGCTCTACATAGTTTGACAGTGAATGATGTATTTTTGGAAACCAGAAACTGGTTGTGAAAGGAGCAGAAGTAGCCTAGTGGTTAGAGCGTTGGACTAGTAACTGAAAGGTTGCAAGTTCGAATCCCCGAGTTGACAAGGTACAAATCTGTCGTTCTGCCCCTGAACAGGCAGTTAACCCACTGTTCCTAGGCCGTCATTGAAAATAAGAATTTGTTCTTAACTGACTTGCCTACTAGTAAAATAAAGTTTGAATATTCTTTCTCTAATTAACATGATCATCTTTCAATCGAACAACCCTTTACTTTTATAATGACTTTTAAATCTTTTACCCTGAAGCTGACTGAATTGAAAGTATTCGTGAGAATATGTTGAAATAATCTGGAACAATCGCAGATATGTATTTGAGTAAACTATATGAAGGAATTTTTTATTTTATTCTAATTGTGTTATCATTTTGCATAATTTCTATTTTTGAAATACGATTTAGGTATTTTCTCTCAATTTCTAGTTGCCAAATCTGTTCCTAACGCCTTTCTCTGATGTGGAACTACTTTTCTTACAGCCTAAAGTATGTAGCCTGGTCCAGCTCTGGTTGTGCTCTTGCCAACTCCATTGATGTAATTGTCAAGACAATCTGTTGGCATGACAATGAGTGGCATGACATGGTAGCACAAACAGATCTGGCACACAGGCTATAAAGTATGTCCTCCATTTTGTTTTGTGGTATTTTGACCAACAGGAATAACTACTTTGTTTCATGTGCAATGATGATGTCTATCTTTGTAACACAGCTGTCTCTTTTACTTGTCTCTGTCTTTTAACGTTAAATATAAATGTGTTTCACGCAACAGAGATGATTTGCTGGTGTTTTGCTGATTGTCTGAATAGTAGCCTAGTCTGTTGGTTTACCAGAATCAGACTGGAGATGAGGTTAGAGGTGTACCCATGTCAAATATGTAATAAATACATGTTTAGGTGGGCATATAGGTAAGTCTTGGAAATCCCAGACCTATGCTGGAACATTGGTACATAGTGGAAGGCAACCTGTCTGTCTAGACTAGACTAGAGTATAGGTGGCGTTATGTGCCCCAATGAGGCTTGGAGGCTTGGAAATATGTAGTGTAAGTTGCATGGACTCACTCCGTGTACAGTAATAGGGTTTAACATGATTTTTGAATACCTACCTCCTCTCTGTACCCCACACATACAATTATCTGTAAGGTACCTCAGTCGAGCAGTGAATTTCAAACACAGATTCAACCACAAGACCAGGTAGGTTTGCCTCGCAAAGAAGAGCACCTATTGGTAGATGGGTAAACATTTTTAAAAGCAGACATTGGATATTAGCATGGTGAATATATTAATGACACTTTGGATGGTGTATCAATACACCCAGTCACTACAAGAATACAGACATCCTTGCTAATTCACTGGCTGGAGAGGAAAGAAACGGCTCAGGGATTTCACCATGAGGCCAATGGTGACTTTAAAACAGTTACAGAGTTTAATGGCTGTGATAGGAGAAAACTGAGAATGGACCAATAACATTGTAGTTACTCCACAATATTAACCTAAACGACAGAGTGAAAAGAAGGAAGCCTGTACAGAATAAAAATATTCCAAAACATGCTTCCTGTTTGCAATAAAGTAACAATAAAAACATGTGGCAAAGAAATGTACTTTATGTCCTGAATACAAAGTGTTATGTTTGGGACAAATCCAACACATCACTGAGTACCACTCTTCATATTTTCAAGCATTATGTTGGCTGCATCATGTTATGAGTATGCTTGTCATCGGCAAGGACTGGGGAGTTTTTTGGATAAAAAGAAAAGGAATAGAGCTAAGCACAGACAAAATCCTAGAGAAAATCTGGTTCAGTTTGCTTTCCTACAAACACTGGGATACAAATTCACCTTTCAGAAGGACAATAACCTAAAACACGAGGCCAAATCTAAAACACAAGGCCCAAATCTACACTGGAGATGAATTGAATGAGTGGTCTAGTTACAGTTTTGACTTAAATCAGCTTGAAAAGCTAAAGAATAATGTGCAAATATTGTACACTGGGTGTGCAAATCTTTTAGAGACTTACCCAGAAAAACTGAATATTAGTGGGGGTTTTTATACATTTTTAACAAATGTTAATTGTTTTTCCACTATGACATTACAGAGTGTTTTGTGTAGATCGTTAACAAAAATGACATTCAATCCATTTTAATCCCACCATGTAACACAACATTTAGAAAAAGTCAGGTGGTGTGAATATGTCCTGAAGGCACTGTATAATATAATAATATATGCCATTCAGCAGACGCTTTTATCCAAAGACTAACAGTCCTGCTGCATGCATATTATATATGGGTGGTCCCGGGAATCAAACCCACTACCCTGGTGGTACAAACACTATGCTCTTCCAATTTAGCTAAAATGGACCACAACAGCTACAAGTCTCGTTGTACCTTGTTTAATGTTGCAAAGCCTACTACAGATGGTTGGCTCAGTGATAAGCCCCATAATCAGTTCAGTTCATTTATTAGGCCTTTTACAGGAAATGTGTCCAGCATTCAAGAGCACTATGTCAAAGACATAAAACCATCAACACATAGAACCACATAGAACATCAACCACATAGAACAGATCGATTTACACAGGTAGGATATAGAACAGATAGAGATATAGAACAAATCGAGATATACACAGGTAGGACAGAGATAAGAGATATAGAACAGATATAGATATAGGACTGATAGATATAAACAGGTAGGATATAGATTAGATAGAGATATAGAACAGATAGAGAAATACACAGGTAGGATATAGATTAGATATAGATATAGAACAGATATAGATAAAGAACTGATAGATATAAACAGGTAGGATATAGATTAGATAGAGCTATAGAACAGATATAGATATTGCACTGATAGAGATATACACAGGTAGGACAGAGAAAATAGATATATAGAACAGATATAGATAGGTAGGATATAGATTAGATAGATATATAGAATAGATATAGATATAGAACAGATAGAGATATAGAACAGATAGAAAAGACACAGGTAGGATATAGATTAGATAGATATATAGAACATATATAGATATAGAACAGATAGATATAGAACATATAGAGATATAGAACTGATAGAGATATAGAACAGATAGAGATAAGGAACAGATATAGATATAGAACAGATAGATATAGAACAGACAAAGATATAGAACAGATAGAGATATAGAACAGATATAGATATAGAACAGATAAAGATATAGAACAGATACTGATCAAATCAAATCAAATTGTATTTGTCACATACACATGGTTAGCAGATGTTAATGCGAGTGTAGCGAAATGCTTGTGCTTCTAGTTCCGACAATGCAGTGATAACCAACAAGTAATCTAACTAACAATTCCAAAACTACTGTCTTATACACAGTGTAAGGGGATAAAGAATATGTACATAAGGATATATGAATGAGTGATGGTACAGAGCAGCATACAGTAGATAGTATCGAGTACAGTATATACATATGAGATGAGAATGTAGACAAAGTAAACAAAGTGGCATAGTTAAAGTGGCTAGTGATACATGTATTACATAAGGATGCAGTCGATGATGTAGAGTACAGTGGCTAGTGTTATATTTACAACATTTCCCATCAATTCCCATTATTAAAGTGGCTGGAGTTGGGTCAGTGTCAATGACAGTGTGTTGGCAGCAGCCACTCAATGTTAGTGGTGGCTGTTTAACAGTCTGATGGCCTTGAGATAGAAGCTGTTTTTCAGTCTCTCGGTCCCAGCTTTGATGCACCTGTACTGACCTCGCCTTCTGGATGATAGCGGGGTGAACAGGCAGTGGTTCGGGTGGTTGATGTCCTTGATGATCTTTATGGCCTTCCTGTAACATCGGGTGGTGTAGGTGTCTGGAGGGCAGGTAGTTTGCCCCGGTGATGCGTTGTGCAGACCTCACTACCCTCTGGAGAGCCTTACGGTTGAGGCGGAGCAGTTGCCGTACCAGGCGGTGATACAGCCCGCCAGGATGCTCTCGATTGTGCATCTGTAGAAGTTTGTGAGTGCTTTTGGTGACAAGCCGAATTTCTTCAGCCTCCTGAGGTTGAAGAGGCGCTGCTGCGCCTTCTTCACGACGCTGTCAGTGTGAGTGGACCAATTCAGTTTGTCTGTGATGTGTATGCCGAGGAACTTAAAACTTGCTACCCTCTCTACTACTGTTCCATCGATGTGGATAGGGGTGTTCCCTCTGCTGTTTCCTGAAGTCCACAATCATCTCCTTAGTTTTGTTGACGTTGAGTGTGAGGTTATTTTCCTGACACCACACTCCGAGGCCCTCACCTCCTCCCTGTAGGCCGTCTCGTCGTTGTTGGTAATCAAGCCTACCACTGTTGTGTCGTCCATAAACTTGATGATTGAGTTGGAGCGTGCGTGGCCACGCAGTCGTGGGGTGAACAGGGAGTACAGGAGGGCTCAGAACGCACCCTTGTGGGGCCCCGTGTTGAGGATCAGCGGGGAGGAGATGTTGTTGCCTACCCTCACCACCTGGGGCCCGTCAGGAAGTCAGTACCCAGTTGCACAGGCGGGAGTCGAGACCCAGGGTCTCGGAAAACTTGATGGCGACTTGGAGGGTACTATGGTGTTGAATGCCGAGCTGTAGTCGATGAACAGCATTCTCACATAGGTATTCCTCTTGTCCAGGTGGGTTAGGGGCAGTGTGCAGTGTGGCTGAGATTGCATCGTCTGTGGACCTATTTGGGCGGTAAGCAAATTGGAGTGGGTCTAGGGTGTCAGGTAGGGTGGAGGTGATATGGTCCTTGACTAGTCTCTCAAAGCACTTCCTGATGACGGAAGTGAGTGCTACGGGGGCGGTAGTCGTTTAGCTCAGTTACCTTAGCTTTCTTGGGAACAGGAACAATGGTGGCCCTCTTGAAGCATGTAGGAACAGCCGACTGGTATAGGGATTGATTGAATATGTCCGTAAACACACCCGGCCAGCTGGTCTGCGCATGCTCTGAGGCGCGGCTGGGGATGCCGTCTGGGCCTGCAGCCTTGCGGGGTGCACGTTTAAATGTCTTACTCACCTCGGCTGCAGTGAAGGAGAACCGCATGTTTTCGTTGCAGGCGTGTCAGTGGCACTGTATTGTCCTCAAAGCGGGCAAAAAAGTTATTTAGTCTGCCTGGGAGCAAG
Organism: Oncorhynchus nerka; assembly: GCF_034236695.1. Lineage (NCBI taxonomy): Eukaryota > Metazoa > Chordata > Actinopteri > Salmoniformes > Salmonidae > Oncorhynchus > Oncorhynchus nerka. The sequence goes on along the minus strand of NW_027039834.1, from coordinate 961 downwards.
ACATCCTGGTCCGTGACTGGGCTGGGGTTTCTTCTTGTAGTCCGTGATTGACTGTAGACCCTGCCACATGCCTCTTGTGTCTGAGCCGTTGAATTGAGATTCTACTTTGTCTCTGTACTTTAACCCAGCTTGTTTAATAGCCTTGCGGAGGAATAGCTGCACTATTTTGTATTGGTCATGTTGCAGACACCTTGCCCTGATTAAAAGCAGTGGTTGCTTTCAGTTTCACTCGAATGCTGCCATCAATCCCGCGGTTTCTGGTTAGGGAATGTTTTTATCGTTGCTATGGGAGCGACATCTTCAACGCACGTTCTAATGAACTGCACTTTGCGAATCAGCGTATTCGTCAATATTTTATCTGGCGCTGTCTGAAACATGTCCCCAGTCACGTGATGGCAGCAGTCTTGGAGTGTGGAGTCAGCTTGGTCTGACCAGCATTGGACATATATGAATAGATAGAGATATAGAACAGAGAGATATATAAATGATAGAGATATTGAACAGATATAAAACAGATAGAGATAAAGAACAGATACTGATAGCCGAATAGACCGATATAGAACAGATGTAAAACAGATAGATAAAAAACAGACAGAGAACAGACAGATTTAGAAAATATAAATAAAACAGATTTAGAACAGATATAAATATAGAACAGATATAAATATAGAACGAATATAAATATAGAACAGATATAAAACAGATATAGAACAGATATAAATATAGAACAGATATAAATATAGAACAGATATAGACAAAACAGATAGAGTTAAAACAGAACAATTAAATAGATATAGATATAGAACAGATTTATAACAGATATAAATATAGAATATAGAACAGATATAAATATAAAGAACGGAATATAAATATAGAACAGATATAAATATAGAACAGATATAAATATAGAACAGATACAAAACGATAGAGATAAAGAACAGACAAAGAAAGATATAGAACA
>NW_027039833.1:67500-107069 GCF_034236695.1 Oncorhynchus nerka | reverse complement strand
GTTGGTTAAGTGACTGTTTCTCACTCCGGAGACCCGGGTTCGTAACCGGGTCCTGACACTTTTATCATCATTTTAGGTTTCTCGTAAATAAATATTCAACTAAGATTGGTGTGATACGAACTCATTGGTGAGACCCGGGTCCGTGCAGATTCACGGACTATACGACGTTCAGAGTGAGATTGTAGAGGGAACTGGTTAATTAGCGGCTGTTTTAAAATCGATATTCTGATATTCTTTGAGTTAATTTGGGAAATAGATTCTCAATAAAAACTAGTTTTCCCATGGTGCCCCAAGTTAATGAGTTAATTAAAGTATATCTGACCAAATTATGAAAGACAAGCATTTTAATTTTGAATTCCGTAAAGTGAGTGTGGAAGAGGTGAAAAAATGATTGTTGTCTATCAACAATGACAAGCCACCATGATGGAAAATCACTGAGGATAATAGAGGATGATATTGCCACTCCTATTTTCCATATCTTCAATTTAAGCCTACTAGAAAGTGTGTGCCCTCAGGCATGGAGTGAAGCAAAAGAAATTCCTCTACCTAAGAATAGTAAAGCCCCATTTACTGGCTCAAATAGCCAACCAATCAGCCTGTTACCAACCCTTAGTTGTTATGAAGGTGAGTGAGGACCCAAAAGCGGTTTAACAGAAACAGTCTTTTAATGTCCAAACACAGGGAAGACATAAATCCTCTTCAGATGTATCGGTTGACAAAATAGACAACCCGCAGAGAGGGCGACAAATAAATCATAAAGTCCTCTGATCTTTACAGGAGAGTCCCCTTCTAGCAGCAGAGGAGAATAGCAGGGTTAGCGGCAACAGACTGCTGGTCTCTCCGGGTAGGCGCGGGTTGTAGAGGACAGAGGTACCTGATCACACGTAGCATCTGATGAAGAGGCAGATTACGACAGGACGGGACAAGGGTGAAGCAAACGAGAATCTGACAAAGACAGAAGCAGAAACAGAGAGAGAAATAGAGACCTAATCAGAGGGAAAAAAGGGAACAGGTGGGAGAGAGTAAACGAGGTAGTTAGAGGAGATGAGGAACAGCTGGAGGAAGGAAAGGGAGAGAAGGTAACCTAATACGACCAGCAGGGGGAAACGAAGTGAAGAGAAAGAACAGGAACAAGACATAACATGACAATACATGACATTAGTAAACTTCTGGAAAAAAATGTGTTTGACCAGATGCTTTGCTATTTCACAGTAAACAAATTGACAACAGACTTTCAGCACTCTTATAGGACAGGAAATTCAACAAGCACAGCACTTACACAAAATGACTGATGATTGCCACAGAGTAATTAATGATAAAAAATACTGTGGGGGCTGTTTTGTTAGACTTCAGTGCGGCTTTTGACATTATCGATTATACTCTGCTGTTGGAAAAACATGTGTTACAGCTTTACACCCCCTGCTATATTGCAGATAACGAGTTATGTGTCTAACAGAACACAGAGAGTTCTGTAATGGAAGCCTCACCAACATAATCCAGGTAGAATCAGGAATTCCCCAGGGCAGCCTTTTCCAATCTTTACTAATGACATGCCACTGACATGCCAGCGACTGAAATGACTGCAACATTTAACAAAGAGCTGCAGTTAGTTTCAGAATGGGCGGCAAAGAATAAGTTAGGACTAAATATTTGAAAAACTAAAAGCATTGTATTTAGGACAATCATTCACTAAATCCTAAACCTCAACTAAATCTTGTAATTAATTATGTGGAAATTGAGCAAGTTGAGGTGACTAAATTGCTTGGAGTAACTCTGGATTGGGAACTATCATGGTCAAAACATATTGATACAACAGTAGCTAAGATGGGGAGAAGTCTGTCCATAATAAAGCACTGCTCTGCCTTCTTAAAAAACACTATCAAGGCAGGTCCTAGAGGCCCTAGTTTTGTCGCCCCTGGACTACAGTTCAGTTGTGTGGTCAGGTGCCACAAAGAGGAACTTAGGAAAATTGCAATTGGCTCAGAACAGGGCACCACAGCTGGCCCATAGATGTACACAGAGAGCTAACATTAATTATATGCATGTCAATCTCTCCTGGCTCAAAGTGGAGGAGAGATTGACTTCATCACTACTTGTATTTGTGAGAGGGATTGACATATTGAATGCACCAAGCTATATGTTTGAACTACTGGCACACAGCCTGGTCACCCATCCATACCCCACAAGACATGCCACCAGATGTCTCTTCAGTCCCCAAGTCCAGAACAGACTATGGGAGGTGCACAGTACTACATAGAGCCATGACTACATGGAACTCTATTCCACATCAAGTAACTCATGCAGGCAGTAAAAATTGAACAGCGGGGACTGTGAAGCAACACAAACATAGACACAGACACATATACAAACACACAATAACATTCGCACTATACACACACGTACGTTTTGTCTTGTAGATATGTGGTAATAGAGTAGGGGTCTGAGGGCACACACTTAATGTGTTGTGAAGTCTGTTGCGAATGTAATGTAATGTTTTTAAAATTGTATAACTGCCTTGGCAGCAGCTAATGGGGATCCATAACAAATATAAATATAAATACCTGGGGACTGTGAAAAGACCCCTGGTGGCATGTCTGGTGGAGTAAGTGTGTGTCTGTGCTGTGTGTAAGTTGACTATAGAAACTATTTGCAGCACATTAATGTTTCTTATAAAAACAAGAAGCGATAAAGTCAGTGTTTCCTCAAATCTAGGCCAGGGGAGACTGGCATGCATAGTATTGATATGATCCCTCTAATTCCAATGACAAGCTAAATGTGCCGCTCTGTTCTGGGCTGCAGCTTATCGAGGTACTTCTTTACAGTACTTGACCACATCAATGGAAAAAATAATCAAGATAAGATCACTAGAGCCTGCAGGATTTACTTTGTGGAGTGTGGTCTCAAAAAAGAGGAGCATCTCTTTAAAACACAGACAGACCTCTGTTTCTGTTCTATATGAGGAACTGTGGGGGGCGGTGATGAATGTAACGCACAGCCCTTTAGAAATACTGCAGCAGACAGGCACCTTTCAATTTCGTCTCCATGTGAGACAACTGAACTTACCACATCTTGAGAGGCAATGGATTTCTCTTCTGGTTAACATTTTTCCCTTCATGCTTTGCGACTGCTGCATACCCCTCTGGTATCGTGAATAAATGTTATCTTTGACTGAACCTCGGGGTCACACTTGCATTTTTCATCTGTGCAGAGAGCGAGCATATATTTACAGAACTTGGCACAGGATAAAGAATGAAGGAGTTGCTCTCTTGATAAACCTTCTAAATGGCGACCAAGTTTTACAGTACAGGCTCCAGTTATATTGTACATAGACTTAATTGATACTGTTCTCACCATATCAACACGTTTATGGTGGGGATACAGTATATTCTGACAGATTATATCCTATTTACTGTGTTGAATCGACCCCGCCCACTATTTCGTAGTTTTATTTTTATAGCGTTGAGAACTGATCAAATCTGTTTGTTGCTTATGAGCTGACAAGGTATAAATCTTTCGTTCTGCCCCTGAACAAGGCAGTGCACCCACTGTTCCTAGGCTGTCATTGAAAATAAGAAATTGTTCTTAACTGACTTGCCTAGTTAAATAAAGGTAAAATACATCTTTTTTTAATTATACAAGACATGCAGCATTTGACCGCAGCCGTCTGGTCAAGCAAACCTGCTCTCTCCTGACACACACTGACTGACCTCTGAGCCAGACACGCTCACACAGCTCTCTCTCTCTTTCACACACACCCAGGCTGAACCAGCCGCCAATGACCTCCCTGATTAGGATTCTGTTGCGAGCTCTGCTGCCACTTTCAATTGGCACCAACATGGAAGCTGAGTAATAAGGCAGGTCTGCTGGATCAGCCGGGGGAAGCGTGGAACAGATCAGCTGGTATCAGCGGTGGGATCGTGTGTGTGGCTGTACGGTTTATTACAAATGGGCAGAGCATGGTTGGACTGGATAGCGGGTCAGATGGGGTGGAGAGAGTCAGCATCATTGTTACGCTTGAGGCCTTGAGAGATACTGATGATGGGGAAACCACAAGAGACATAAAATATAATGGAAGACATACAGAGACAGAGACAGAAAGAGAATGGACAATTAAAAAGGAGGACAGATCTACAGAAAACCTCAAACTTAACTAAACTTGCTTCACAAAAACACTTTCTAGACTACTTGATGGGCTTCTGTGGCACCTCAACTTTTACTACAAACAACACACAGATACTCAGAAAAGTACTGCTGTGTGTGTGTGTGTGTGTGTGTGTGTGTGTGTGTGTGTGTGTGTGTGTGTGTGTGTGTGTGTGTGTGTGTGTGTGTGTGTGTGTGTGTGTGTGTGTGTGTGTGTGTGTGAGAGTGTGCGCTCACACACGCGGAACTCCTTTGTGCTTTTGTGTGTGTGACAGGGAGAGAGGATGTGTAAACTGACTTTCCATTCTAAATTCCCTGGGCTTTAGAGCTTATGCCCCACCTCTTGAGATTCACAATGCAAACAGAACAACAGCCAGCCCATTTCCAATGACACATTCACATTTAATCAGTATGTTCACTTGTAGGGTAGTAAACAGTAGAATAGTATTTCCAGCCTCGGAGTAAAATACCCAACTGTCTCTAGATATCATCATCAACCTAGTCCTAGTTAGACGCTGATTGATATTAGCATACTCCGGTCTCTCACTATGACAAGCTGCAAGGCATAAAACACACACTCACAGACACTCAGTAGCTGCAGCAGTTTTTTTTTCAGTCCCTAAAAAAGGCCACGTCTACCCCACCCCCATCACTTATAACTAACCTTTTAGCACAAGACAAACTGGGAACAGCTGCTAGCTACAGCTCTAACTGACCTGTCTCGTTGTGAAGCTAGCGCTAACTCACCTATCTTATTGTGAAGCTAGCGCTAACTAACCTGTCTCGTTGTGAAGCTAGCGCTAACTGACCTGTCTCGTTGTGAAGCTAGCGCTAACTGACCTGTCTTATTGTGAAGCTAACGCTAACTGACCTGTCTTATTGTGAAGCTAGCGCTAACTGACCTGTCTCGTTGTGAGGCTAGCGCTAACTGACCTGTCTCATTGTGAAGCTAGCGCTAACTGACCTGTCTTATTGTGAAGCTAGCGCTAACTGACCTGTCTCATTGTAAAGCTAGCTCTAACTGACCTGTCTTATTGTGAAGCTAGCGCTAACTGACCTGTCTCATTGTAAAGCTAGCGCTAAGCATGGTCTGATGCTCCTTGTTTTCTTTTTCTTTTTTTCCCCCTCATGTTATAAGTCTATTATATATCTCTGTAAATACATTTCATATTTGTTGAATCTCTCATATATTTGTTGAATGTCACTTTTTTTTTTACTTCAGTTGGAATTGACAGTTATATCTAGATATTCAATCTCTAAAGGTTGTGAGCTCTTCTTGGCATGTCTTTTCTGGTTGAGCGGAGGGCCTTGATGGTCAAGAAACATTCACCAAGACAGGGTTGAAACAAGGTTTTGACGGGTGGAACTGTGTAAATGAGCACCAGAGGAACTCTTGGACACAGCTAGAACATGAAACATTAATCTGTAAAAGCTCATGCTGACAACCTAGACAGGGTGGTCGTGTGTTAGGCGTCTTGGGGCTGCGAAGAAACAATTAAACACCTGTTTAAGGTATTGTTTCATAGCAACCGGGGTGTTCATTAAGAGGCTCATCACCGGATGCTATATTCGACTTGCTGCACTCGGGGTGGGCAAGGCAAGGCAGCACGGAGATGTCAACCATCGGAATGAAGAAAAGAAAAGGGAGGGAAGGAGACGGAGAGGTAGAGAGGTTGGAAAATGGATGTCATTAAACATTAAGACGGTAAAAGACCTTGGTGAGAGAGGCTTCGGCCCAACGATGATCGAATAAACAGGACAGGGAGGTAGCTAGTAGCTACGTGTAAGCACGGACTTACAGTGCCTCGTCCTATGGTTGTTCTTCCCTAGGAGGGATGATTTGCAATAGTGGCAGGGTGGTGTTATTGTTGGGGGTGCTCCACCTCACCAAGGTTGAAGTCAGATTGGATCACAGCACTGCGTTGTGAGGAGCGGTGCTACCTGGGTGGTGGGGAAAGAGGGCAACCAAAGGTCGAGGTAAAATGGAATGATGTCATACTAATTTTTTCTTCTTTCCCTTTGAATTTCAAACACAGGCATACACTCACATAAGTGTGTAAAGCAGTCGCTCCCTAACCTAGGACAAGTTGGCATTGTTCCTAACCTGGTCCCAGTAATAAGTCAACAACCCACCATTTAGGATTTATTTTTATTTTTGTCCTATTCAATAATGTCTCCAGTAATCTAATGTTTGCAATATTCATGAATAGGGATTGTTCGTTCCATTCAGAAATACTAGTTTGGTTATAAGCAGTTATGCTTGGATTGTAGAGACCAAGCAAGTAGAGACTCTTGCAGAAATCATTTTCTATGTTTCGAAGGGACTTTTAGCACCTTCGCCCACCTGAAAAGTCATGTCAGGCTGTAGCTATAGATATCCTCTCCACAGAACAGGAACGCGAGGTAGGCGGAGAGAACAGGGAGGAGAGAACAGAGGGAAAAAGAGAGAACAGAACATTCACTCATGGAATGGAATTGTCTAAAGACAGAGGGAGAGAAAGAAGTAAACAGGGAGGAGCCTCCACCTGTCAACCTATCAAAGGTGTTGAGTCATAGAGCACTGATCTCTGTGAAAACCTTAACCTAATGATCCAAGTGCTCTTCTGCTTTCACCAGCAGCACTGTATCACAGCTGCTATGGACCATGTGTGATCAGTACATCACAGCACTAGCTAGAACATAGCCCCCTTCATACTCTGCAGTTCTTGCCATTTCGCCTTGCTTTTCCAATGAAACACACTCAGACTATATTTACCCAAAACAGGCTCGATTTCTCAGTGATTTAGAACATGATGATTCAGACACTATTGTGTTTCTGCGGTGTTGGATTTGTTGTGACAGGCTCATTAATCCACATCTAATTGTCTAGCATTAGCTAACATGATGAATAGAAGCGATGCTCACGGATTTCCTTGAGAACTGTAAATTATGGTAATCTGCGGGGTATGAAAACTACCGTTACTTCACAGTGCAGTTGCCAAAAACAAAGACGATCGATCTGTGATCTCAGCCAAATAGCCTCTGTTAACTTTTTCATCGAAAGACTCTAGATAAGATAATTCAGCTGCTTTGTTAATCCTTTGAAAACAAATATCGTATTATAGAATCATCTACTTCTGGAAATATTTGCTTGTTAAACTAAATTGGAAAAATCTCTCAAATGGATCTAGCACTTACAACTTCCATTTTATTTAACTTTGCTGTTGAAGTAAACAATCCGTTACATAACCAATTCACGGGATTGGTTAACACTTGAGATTCCTAGGTCTCCACTGAGCTAGGGGTAAATCTGCTTTCAGTTTGAAAGCACCGTATCGCTGGAACAGAATTCAAAAGTACATTTCATGTTGATGTTGTGTATTTTATTGTGCATATACTGTTTTTAAACTCAGCAAAATAAACTTCTCTCACTGTCAACTGCGTTTATTTTCAAACCTAACATGTGTAAATATTTGTATGAACATAACAAGATACAAAACTTAGACATAAACTGAAAAGGTTTCACAGACATGTGACTAACAGAAATTGAATAATGTGTCCCTGAACAAAGGGGGTCAAAATCAAATGTAACAGTCAGTATCTGGTGTGGCCACCAGCTGCATTAAGTACTGCAGTGCATCTACTCCTCATGGACTGCACCAGATTGCCATCTGTGAGATGTTACCCCACTCTTCCACCAAGGCACCTCAAGTTCCCGGACATTTCTGGGGGGAATGGCCCTAGCCCTCACCCTCTGATCCAACAGGTCCCATACGTGCTCAATGGGATTGAGATCCGGGCTCTTCGCTGGCCATGTCAGAACACTGGCATTCCTGTCTTGCAGGAAATCACGCACAGAACAAGCAGTATGGCTGGTGGCATTGTCATGCTGGAGTGTCATGTCAGGATGAGCCTGCAGGAAGGGTACCACATGAGGGAGGAGGATGACTTCCCTGTAACGCACAGCGTAGAGATTGCCTGTAATGACAGCAAGCTCAGTCCGATGATGCTGTGACACACCGCCCCGACCAGGACGGATACTCCACCTCCAAATCGATCCTGCTCCAGAGTACAGGCCTGGGTGTAAGGCTCATTCCAACCATCACCCCTGGTGAGACAAAACCACGACTCGTCAGTGAAGAGCACTTTTTGCCAGTCCTGTCTGGTTCAGTGACGGTGGACTTGTGCCAATAGGCAAAGTTCTTGCGGGACCTGCCTTGAAAAATTAAAGAAGAGACACACACTTCAGGAACTCAGATGCAATGATTTAATAACCAACATTTCGACAAGACAAGCTGTCTTCATCAATGCCTTACAATACAAGCCCTCAGTCCAGCCCCTCTCAGCCTATTGCGGACAGTCTGAGCACTGATGGAGGGATTGTGTGTTCCTGGTGTAACTCGGCCAGTTGTTGTTGCCATCCTATACCAGCTGTCTGTCCAGTCTCCCTGTAGTGCTGTCTTAGGCGTCTCACAATGCGGTCATTGCAATTTATTTCCCTGGCCACATCTGCAGTCCTCATGCCTCCTTGCAGGATGCCTAAGGGCACGTTCACACAGAAGAGCAGGGACCCTGGGCATCTTCTTTGGTGTTTTTTCCGTAAAAAGGCCTTTAGTGTCCTAAGTTTTCATAACTGTGACCTTAATTGCTCACTGCCCAAACTCAGTGTCCTAATGACCGTCTCCACAGGTGCATGTTCATGAATTATTTATGGTCAGCTGAGTAAGCATGGGAAACCGTGTTTAAACCCTTCATAGTGATATTATATCTGATCTCACAAACAATAAAGTAGCATTGCCTTTTTTAAATTGTTTAACTTTGGTCAAACATTTCGGTAGCCTTCCACTGTCACGCACTGACCATAGAGAGTCTTTTTTATTCTCTATTTTGGTTAGGTCGGGTGTTCCTTCTTGTGTATTTCTATGTTGACATAGGATGGTTCCCAATCAGAGGCAGCTGTTTATCGTTGTCTCTGATTGGGAGCATATTAGCAGCCATTGTTTTGTGGGGATCTTGTTTATGTGTTGTTGCCTGTGAGCACTCCAGGACATCACATTTCGGTTATTCTTATTGTTTTATGCGTTTCATTAATTAAATATGTGGAACTCAGATCACCCTGCGCTTTGGTCCGAGTATGTTTCAACGACGATCGCGGATAGAAGATCCCACCACCAAAGGACCAAGAAGCCCGCCCAGGAGGAGAGGGCATCCTGGGCTTGGGAGGAGATAAAGGAGGAGAAGACATCCTGACTTGGGAGGAAATTATGGCAGAAGACGAAAGCCTTCGGTGGAAGCAGACGCAAAGAGAGAAGGGAGGACAGCGAAGACGCCAGGGACGCAGCCACATTGAAAGCCCACTTTGTTTTGGGGGGGGCACACGGGTGGTCGGCGGAGCTGAGGGGGAGACAGAGCCAGTCTGGGAGAAGAGGGAGAAACTGGAGGACAGTGAACGGAGAGTCAGAGACCGCCAGTGAGCTGATGAAGAAACTGGAGGAGAGAGAGATGAGAGTTGTTGTGTTGGTGTATGATGCATGACATTCGCCTAAGGAGCATGTCATCAGTTTGCTGCCACATGAATCGGCTCTCCGTACTCCGTCCTGAGGAGTATGCTAGCAGTCTGGTTGTAACTGTGCCGGCTCCACGCACCAGGTCTCCATTACGCTCCAGCCCTGTACATCCTGTGCCAGCTCTCCGCACTCGCCTTGAGGAGCGTGTCATTTGTCCAGTACCATGTGTGCTGGCTCTATGCACCAGGTCTCCAGTGCGCCCACAGCCTCTGTATGTCCTGAGCCAGCTCGCACTCGCCGTGCAAAGTGTGTCATCGTTCCGGGTACAATTTGTGCCAGCTATATGCACCAGGTCTCCAGTGCGCTCCAAAGCCCAGTACGTCCTATTCCAGCTCCTCGCACTTGCCCTGAAGTGCAGTCACCAGTCCTATGGCACCTGTACTGGCTCCACGTGCTCGGTCAGTGCGCATCCCCAGGCCGGAACCCGACGACGGTCCACAGCCCGGAACCCCTGCGACGGTCCACAGTCTGGAACCTCCTGAGACGGTCCACGGTCCAGAACCTCCTGCAACGGTCCACGGTCTGGAACCCTCCAGTGACTGTCCACGGTTTGGAACCCCAGCCACGCTCGATGGTCCGGAACCTCCAGCTCCATGGCCGGAGCCTTCCCGGCACCGATGCCCAGTCCAAGCATGTCGTCCAGTCCAGCTCCAAGGCCAGATTCTTCTTCTGCGCCGGTGCCCAGTCCAGGCACAGAGTCCAGTCCTGCCCCCATGTCAGGAGACTTCCTCTGCACCGGTGCCAAGTCCAGGCACGTATGCCAACTCAGCTCCATGGCCGGAGTCTCAGCACCGGTGCCCAGTCCAGGCACGGCGCTCTACCCGGCTCCATGGCTGGACCCGTGGTCTGGGCGGGGGCTAAGACCCATACCGGGAGCCACCATCGACACTAGTCAGGTGGGTTACTGTCACACTCTGACCATAGAGTGCCTTTTTATTCTCTATTTGGTTAGGGTCGGGTGTGACTAGGGGGGTGTTCCTTGCTGGTTGTGTATTTGTGTTGGCTCAGTATGGTTCCCAATCAGAGGCAGCTGTTTATTGTTGTTCTGATTGGGGAGCATATTAGGCAGCCATTTGCCCACTGTGTTGTTGCCTGTGAGCACCCAGAACATTACGTTTCGGTTATTCTTTGTGCATTTCATTAAATAAATATGTGGAATCCAGATCACGCTGCGCTTTGGTATGCTTCCAACGACGACCGTGACATCCACAAGCTTCCCACAATAAGCTGGGTGAATTTGGCCCATTCCTCCTGACAGAGCTGGTGTAACTGAATCAGGTTTGTAGGCCTCTTTGCTCGAACGCGTTTTTTCAGTTCTGCCGACAAATTTTCTATAGATTGCGGTCAGGGCTTTGTGATGGCCACTCCAATACCTTGACTTTGTTGTCCTTAAGCCATTTTGCCATCAACTTTGGAAGTATGATTGTGGTCATTGTTCATTTGCGCACTGCTTTAACTTCCTGACTGATGTCTTGAGATGTTGCTTCAATATGTCCACATAATTTTCCAGCCTCATGATGCCATCTATTTTGTGAAGTGCACCAGTCCTCCTGCAGCAAAGCACCTTCACAACATGATGCTGCCACCCCGTGCTTCATGGTTGGGATGGTGTTCTTCGGCTTACAAGCCTCCCTGTTCCCCTCCAAATATAATGATGGTGATTATGGCCAAACAGTTCCATTTTTCATCAGACCAGAGAGGACATTTCTCCAAAAAGTACGATCTTTGTCCCCGCCTTGCAGTCTGGCTTTTTATGGCGGTTTTGGAGCAGTGGCTTTTCCGGAGCGTCCTTTCAGGTTTTGTCGATATAGGATTCATTTTACTGTGGATATAGATACTTTTTGTACTTGTTTCATTAAGCATCTTCACAAGGTCCTTTGCTGTTGTTCTGGGATTGATTTGCACTTTCGCACCAACGCAACGTCATCGAGACAGAATGCATCTCCTTCCTGAGCAGTATGATGTCTGCGTGGTCCCATGGTGTTTATACTTGCGTACTATTGTTTGTACAGATGAACGTGGTACCTTCAGGCATTTGGAAATTGCTCCTAAGGATGGACCAGACTTGTGGAGGTCTACAATTTTTTTCTGAGGTCTTGGCTGATTTATTTTAATTTTCCCTTGATGTCAAGCAAAGAGGCACTGAGTTTGGAGGTAGGCCTTGAAATACACCCACATGTACACCTCCAATTGACTCAAATTATGTCAATTAGCCTACCAGAAGCTTCTAAAGCCATGACATCATTTTCTGAATATTCAAGATAGTTTAAAGGCAGTCAATTTACTATATGTAAACGTATGTCCCATTGGAAATGTGATACAGTGAATTACAAGTGAAATAATCTGTCTGTAAAGAATTGTTGAAAAAGTATGTGTCATGCACAAAGTAGATATCTCAACCGACTTGCCAAAACTATATTATGTTTACAAAAAAAATTGTGGAGTGGTTGAAAAACGAGTTTTAATGACTGGAAACCCAGGTTTATGTAACCTTCCGACTTCAACTGTATGAGTGATAGTGTAATCAATGTGTAATAACTACTTTAAAAGTAGGAATGCGTGAAATTATTATTTGATGTGCAGTCATATTCAGGTCCTGATTGGTCAAATGCTTATTTACTGTCAAATAGTGTTATTTGACACGTCAAATGTGGGTGTGTGTGTATTTGTAACCTTTATTTAACTAGGCAAGTCAGTTAAGAACAAATTCTTATTTACAATGATGGCTACCCCGCCAAACCCGATGACACTGGGCCACTTGTGCGCCGCCCTATGGGACTCCCAATCACGGCCGGATGTGATACAGTCGGGATTCGAACCAGGGACTGTAGTGATGGCTCTGCACTGAGATGCAGTGCCTAGACCTGCTGTGTCCATGTGTGTGTGTTACTATTTAACTGTACTAGAATGCTTAAAAGGCCTCTAAAACTTAAATATTGGTTATAGGTATCGTTTTTTTTTGCAAGGAAAATATCGGATGTACTGGTATCGGCCAAAATGTCATCAGTGCATCACTATCCAGCACGGCACATGAACATGACTGCCTAGATAGGACATTTGATGGCAGTGTTATCCCCAATCTAAAGCATGTAACATCTCGTTAAGGCACAATAACACTCTGCAATGGCCAAATCAGTGCCTTTGGCTCCCTGCCTTCACATCACTCCAAATGCAGAGAGGTGACAAAACATTCCTCCCTCCACTAATTAAAGCCTAGAAGAAAAGCTCCCTCCTCCCATCTCCTCTCCTAAAGCTTTAAAGCTCTCATCTGGTCGAGGCCCCCTGATTAACACTCACTAGTTCCCATACACTGCTAGAAATGTGAAGTGATGGAGGGATGGAAGGAGGGAATATACCTCCTGGAATATACAAGGTCTGAGATCATCTACCTTGACCTAAAGAGCAGGAACATAGACTTCATCAAAGAAATTGGAAATACAGACATTGTCATCCTACAAGAAACATGGTATAAAGGAGCCGGACTCACTGGTTGCCATCTAGGCTACAGAGAGCTGGTAGTCCCATCCACCAAAAAATACCAGATGTGAAACAGGAAGAGACTCAGGGGTATGCACTTGGTAGAGTAGACCTAACCCACTCTATTGAATTAGTCAAAACAGGAACATTTTACATCTGGCTAGAAATTAATAAGGAAATTATCTCAACCGAGAAAAATGTCCTCATGTGTGCTACCTATATACCCCCAATAGAATCCCTATACTTTAACAGCTTCTCCATCTTAGAGGGGGATATAAACCATTTCCAGGCCCAGGACATGCACTAGTCTGTGGTGACCTAAATGCCAGAACTGGACAAGAACCTGACACCTCAGCACATCGGGGACAAACACCTACATGGAGGGGACAGTATTCTCTCCCCCATATGCCCCCCAGGGCACAACTATGACAATATAACCAAAAAAACGGGTCACAACTCCTGCAGCTCTGTCGCAAGCTGGGTATGTACATAGTCACGGTAGTACATAGTCAATCGACTCCCACAGGTACACATATAGCTCATCTCTTGGCAATAGTACTGTAGACTACTTTATCACTGATCTCAACCCAGAGTTTCAGAGCGTTCACAGTCAGTCCACTGACACCCCTATCAGATCACAGCAAAATCACACTCTACTTGAACAAAGCATTGCTCAGTCATGAGGCATCAAAGCCAAAAGAGCTGAATAATATCAAGATATGCTATACATGGAAGGAGAGTAGTGTGGAAATCTACCAAAAACAACAACAAATTCAATCCCGCCTAGACAATTTCCTGGACAAGATGTTTCACTGTAATAATGAAGTTGTAAACCTGGTAGTAGAAAACCTAACCAGTATGTTTGACCTCTCAGCTTCCCTATCAAATTGAAACATGTCAAACATGAACAATGACAATGGTTTGATGGCTTGATGAAGAATGCAAAAACCTAAGAAAACCCAGAAAACCTGAGTCTACGAATTCACTATGGTGAATCACTAAAACAATACAGAAATACACTACGGAAAAAGAAGGAACAGCACGTTAGAAATCAGCTCAATGTAAGTGAAGAATCCATAGACTAACCACTTCTGGGAAAATTGGAAACACAAAACAAACAACAACACAAAGAATTATAGATTGTTTGTAAAAATCCAAATAGCTTCACAGATCTTCTTGGAAAGGGTTTAAACACTGTTTCCCATGCTTGTTCAATGAACCATAAACAATTAATGAACATGCACCTGTGGAGCGGTAGTTAAGACACTAACAGCTTACAGACGGTAGGCAATTAAGGTCACAGTTATGAAAAGTTAGGACACTAAAGAGGCCCTTCTACTGACTCTGAAAAACACCAAAAGAAAGATTCCCAGGGTCTCTGCTCATCTGCGGGAACGTGCCTTAGGCATGAGGACTGCAGATGTGGCCAGGGCAATAAATTACAATGTCCGTACTGTGAGACGCCTAAGACAGCGCTATAGGGAGACAGGACGGACAGCTGATCATCCTCGCAGTGGCAGACCACGTGTAACAACACCTGCACAGGATTGGTACATCCGAGCATCACATCTGTGGGACAGATACAGGATGGCAACAACAACTGGCACCAGGAACGCACAATCCCTCCATCAGTTCTCAGACTGTCCGCAATAGGCAGAGAGAGGCTGAACTGAGGTCTTGTAGGCCTGTTGTAAGGCAGTTCCTCACCAGACATCAGACACCAGTCGCTGGACCACACAGGACTGGCAAAAAGTACTCTTCACTGACGAGTCACGGTTTTGTCTCACCAGGGTTGATGGTCGGATTTGCGTTTATCGTCGAAGGAATGTGCATTACACCGAGGCCTGTACTCTGGAGCGGGATCGATTTTGGAGGTGGAGGCTCCATCATGGCTGTTATTGCAGGCAATTATTGCAGGCAATCTCAACACTGTGCGTTACAGGGAAGACATCCTTTCCCCTCATGTGGAACCCTTCCTGTAGACTCATTCTGACATGACCCTCCAGCATGACAATGCCACCAGCCATACTGCTCGTTCTGTGGATGATTTCCTGCAAGACAGGAATGTCAGTGTTCTGCCATGGCCAGCGAAGATCCCGGATCTCAATCCCATTGAGCACATCTGGGACCTGTTGGATCGGGAGGGTGAGGGCTAAGGCCATTGCCCCAGAAATGTCTGGGACCTGTTGGATCGGGAGGGTGAGGGCTAGCCATTCCCCCCCAGAAATGTTCTGAACTTGCAGTTGCCCTGGTGGAAGAGTGGGGTAACATCTCACAGCAAGAACTGGCAAGTATGGTGCAGTCCATGAGGAGGAGATGCACTGCAGTACAGTCGACTGTGAGAGGACGTTTTTTTTGCTGAGTTTATACATGATCAAATACAAATCTTAGAATCAACTATTCAAAACTACCAGAACCCGCTGGGATTCTCCAATTACCTTGAATGAACTACAGGACAAAATAAAACCCCAAAAGGCCTGTGGTGTTGATGGTATCCTCAATGATATGATAAAATATACAGACAACAAATTCCAATTGGCTATACTAAAACCCTTTAACATCATCCTTAGCTGTGGAATCTTCCCAATATTTGGAACCATGGACTGAACACCTCAATCCACAAAAGTGGAGACAAATTTGACACCAATAACTACCATGGATATGCGTCAACACCAACCTTGGGAAAATCCTCTGCACTATCATTAACTTAAGACTTGTACATTTCCTCAGTGAAAACAATGTACTGAGCAAATGTAAAATTGGCTTTTACCAAATTGTCGTACCACAGACCACGTATTCACCCTGCACACCCTAATTGAAAACAAACAAAACCAAAACAAAGACAAGTCTTCTAATGCTTTGTTGATTTCAAAAAAGCCTTCGACTCAATTTGGCATGAGAGGTTCTGCTATACAAATGGATGGAAAGTGGTGTTAGGTGGGAAAACATTCAACGTTATAAAATCCATGTACATAAACAACAAGTGTGCATTTAAAATAGGCAAAAGCACACATTTCTTCTCACGGGCCATGGGGTGAGACAGTGATGCAGCGTAAGCCCCACCCTCTTCAACATATATATCATAGAGTTGGAGAGAGCACTAGAATAGTCTGCAGCAACCGTCCTCACCCTACTAGAATCTGAAGTGAAATGTCTACTGTTTACTGATGATCTGGTGCTTCTGTCTCCAACCAAGGAGGGCCTACAGCAGCACCTAGATCTTCGTCACAGATTTCCAAAAAAGGACCAGTCGCCAGGATCGCAAATACAAAGTCCATCTAGACATTGTTTCCCTAGAACACACAAAAAACTATACATACATTGGCCTAAACATCAGCGCCACAGATAACTTCCACAAAAAATGTGAACAAGATGACAAGGCAAGAAGGGCATTCTATGCCATCAAAAGGAACATAAAATTCAACATACCAATTAGGATCTCACTAAAAATACTTGAATCAGTCATAGAGCCCATTGTTCTTTATGGTTGTGAGGTCTGGGGTCCGCTCACTAACGAAAAAATCACAAAATGGAACAAACACCAAATTGAGACTCTGCATGCAGAATTCTACAAAAATATCCTCAGTGTACAACGTAGAACACCAAATAATACATGCAGAGCAGAATTAGGCCGATACCCACTAGTTGTCAAAATCCAGAAAAGAGACGTTAAATTCTACAACCACCTAAAAGGAAGCGATTCTCAAACCTTCCATAACAAAGCCATCACCTACAGAGAGATGAACCTGGAGAAGAGTCCCCTAAGCAAGCTGGTCCTTGGGCTCTGTTCACAAACACAAACAGAGCCCCAGCACAGCAACACAATTAGACCCAACCAAATCATGAGAAAATAAAAAGATAATTACTTGACACATTGAACAGAATTAACAAAAAAACAGAGCAAACTAGAATGCTATTTGTCCCTAAACAGAGAGTACACTGTGGCAGACTACCTGTGACTGACCCAAACTTAAGGAAAGCTTTGACTATGTACAGGCTCAGTGAGCATAGCCTTGCTATTGAGAAAGGCCGCCTTTGGCAGACCTGGCTCTCAAGAGAAGACAGGCTATGCACTGCCCACAAATTAGGTGGAATCTGAGCTGCACTTCCTAACCTCCTTCCAAATGTAGGACCATATTAGAGATAGATTTCAGATTACACAGATCCACAAAGTATTCGAAAACAAACACGATTTTGATAAACTCCCATATCTACTGGGTGAAATACAACAGTGTGCCATCACAGGAGCAAGATTTGTGATCTGTTGCCACAAGAAAATACAATTACAACCCATACAGTGCCTTGCAAAAGTATTCAACCCCTTTTCCTATTTTGTTGCATTACAACCTGTAATTTAAATTTACATTTATTTGGATTTCATGTAATGGACATACACAAAATAGTCCAAATTGGTGAAGTGAAATTAAATCCATTATTAAAAAATGGAAAGAATATGGCACCACAACAAATCTGTCAAGAGAGGGCCACCAAAACTCAGTGACCAGGCAAGGAGGGCATTAATCAGAGATGCAACAAAGAGACCAAAGATAACCCTGAAGGAGCTGCAAAGCTCCACAGCGGAGATTGGAGTATCTATCCATTTGATCACTTTAAGACGTACACTCCACAGAGCTGGGCTTTTTTTTGTTTTTTACCTTTATTTAACTAGGCAAGTCAGTTAAGAACAAATTATTATTTTCAATGATGGCTTAGGAACTGTGGGTTAACTGCCTGTTCAGGGGCAGAATGACAGATTTGTACCTTGTCAGCTTGGGATTTGAACTTGCAACCTTCCGGTTACTAGTCCAGCGCTCTAACTACTAGGCTACCCTGCCGCCCCACTAGGCTACCCTACCACTTTACGGAAGAATGGCCAGAAAAAAAATTCATTGCTTAAAGAAAAAAGTAGCAAACATGTTTTGTGTTTGCCAAAAGGCATGTGGGAGACCCCCAAACATATGGAAGAAGCTACTCTGGTCAGATGAGACTAAAATTGAGCTTTTTTGGCATCAAGGAAAACACTATGTCTGGCGCAAACCCAACACCTCTCGTCACCCCGAGAACACCATCCCCACAGTGAAGCATGGTGGTGGCAGCATCATGCTGTGGGGATGTTTTTCATCAGCAGGGACTGGGAAACTGGTCAGAATTGAAGGAATGATGGATGGAGCTAAATACAGGGAAATTCTTGAGGGAAACCTGTTTCAGTCTTCCAGAGATTTGAGACTGGGATGGAGGTTCACTTTCCAGCAGGTCAATGACCCTAAGCATACTGCTAAAGCAACACTTGAGTGTGGTTTAAGGGGAAACATTTAAATGTATTGGAATGGCCTAGTCAAAGCCCAAACCTCAATCCAATTGAGAATCTGTGGTACGACTTAAAGATTGCTGTACACCATCCAATTTGAAGGAGATGGAGCAGTTTTGCCATAAAGAATGGGTAAAAATCCCATTGGCTAGATGTGCAAGCTTATAGAGACATACCCCAAGAGACTTGCAGCTGTAATTGCTGTAAATGTGTCTTTGCAAAGTATTGACTTTAGGGGTGAATAGTTATGCACGCTCAAGTTTTCCGTTTTTTTGTCTTATTTATTTTTTTTTGTTTCACAATAAAATATATTTTGCATCTTCAAAGTGGTAGGCATGTTGTGTCAATGAAATTATACAAACCCCCAAAAATGTATTTTAATTCCAGGTTGTAAGGCTACAAAATAGGAAAAATGCCAAGGGGTGAATACTTTCGCAAAGCCACTGTGTTTTTGTTTATTTATTTTCCCTATTTTACTTTAACCATTTGCACATTGTTACAACACTGTATATATAAATAATATGACATTTGTAATGTCTTTATTATTTTGGAACTTCTGTGAATGTAATGTTTACTGTTCATTTTTATTGTTTGTTTCACTTTTGTATATTATCTACTTCACTTGCTTTGGCAATGTTAACATATGTTTCCCATGACAATAAAGCCCCTTGAATGAAATGTAATTGAATAGAGAGGGGTCAGGGCAAGGTTAGAGGCCAGCAATACAAGGATGCATTTGGAGGGCAGGAGGGAGAGGAGATTGTCTTCTAGGCTGCACCCTCATCAGTGAGCAGAGGAGGACACACCTTTATGGTTCTGGTGGTGGGACCGAGTTACAGTATAGGGTTAATGAAGGCTCTACCGCTTCAGTCTTTACCTCACATTTTAATGGAGTAGTGCAATTCAATAGATATTGTGGAGAAAAGAGGATTGATATACAGTACCAGTCAAACGTTTGGACACACCTACTCATTCAAAGGGTTTTCTTCATTTTACTATTTTCTACTATGAAATAACAAATATGGAATCATGTAGTGACCAACAAAGTGTTAAACAACTCTAAATATATTTTATAATTGATATTCTTCAAAGTAATCTTAATGACAGCTTTGCACACTCTTGGCATTCTCTCAACCAGCTTCAGGAGGCTGTCACCTGGAAGGCCTTTTAATTAACAGGTGTGCCTCCTTAAAAGTTTCCTTTTAACACGCAAAGAGAAATGACAGTCCATCATTACTTTGAGACATGAAGGTCAGTCAATCTGGAAAATTACAAGAACTTTGAAAGTTTCTTCAAGTGCAGTCGCAAAAACATCAAGCACTATGATGAAACTGGCTCTCATGAGGACCGCCACAGGAAAGGAAGACCCAGAGTTACCTCTGCTGCAGAGGATAAGCCAAAATAAATGTTTCACAGAGTTCAAATAACAGACCCATCTCAACATCAACTGTTCAGAGGAGACTGCGTGAATCAGGCCTTTATAGTCGAATTGCTGCAAAGAACCACTACTAAAGGATACCAATAAGAAGAAGAGACTTGCTTGTGCCAAGAAACATGAGCAATGGACATTAGACCGGTGGAAATCTGTCCTTTGGTATGTTGAGTCCAACCGCCATGTCTTTGTGAGACACAGAGTAGGTGAACTGATGATTTCTGCATGTGTGGTTCCCACCGTGAAGCATGGAGGAGGAGGTGTCATGATGTGTGGTGCTTTGCTGGTGACAATGTCTGTGATTTATTTAGAATTCAAGGCACACTTTACCAGCATGGCTACCACAGCATTCTGCAGCAATACACCATCCCATCTGGTTTGCACTTAGTGAGACTATCATTTTGTTTTTCAACAGGACAATGACCCAAAACACACCTCCAGGCTATGTAAGAAGTATTTGACCAACAAGGAGAGTGATGGAGTGCTACATCAGATGATCTGGCCTCCACAATCACCCGACCTCAACCCAATTGAGATGGTTTGGGATGAGTTGGACCGCAGAGTGAAGGAAAAGCAGCCAACAAGTGGTCAGCATATGTGGGAACTCCTTCAAGACTGTTGGATAAGCATTCCTCATGAAGCTGGTTGAGAGAATGCAAAGCTGCAAAGAGTGTGCAAAGCTGTCATCACGGCAATGGGTGGATACTTTGAAGAATCTAAAATCTAAAATATGTTTTGATATGTTTAACACTTTTTTGCTTACTACATGATTCCATGTGTTATTTCATAGTTTTGATGTCTTCACTATTATTCTACAATGTAGAAAATAGTCAAAAATAAAGAAAAACCCTTGAATGAGTAGGTGTGTCCAAACCTTTGACTGGCACTGTACATACTCTGACTGGATTGAAGTACTCCTCTTTGTCAATGTGTCTAACTGGGTTTGAACTCAGGTCTCTAGGGTGCAATATGATTGTAAACCTGCTGAGGTAAAGCTTACGCATTAGTTTGGGAAACTAATGCACGTCTTCAGGTAAAGCAAGGTTTCTCATGACACACACGTGTTTTAATGGTATCACCGAACATGTTTTAATGGTATATGATTCACTAAAATGGTTTTGAGATCTAGGCCCTGCTACATTGGCCCATACAGAAAATCCTTTGTGGTCTTATGAGGAGTATGCACTTTTCTTTTATGCCACACTGGCTGCATGAAGGGGAGGGAAGTCTTCACGTCCTCTCTCACACGTTGGTCTTTTTCATGCCACCTTTTATTCCATCTAATCCCCGGAAAGGAGGCTGCAGATGCTGATGGACAGCACGGCTGGCAGGGCGTAGGCAACGCCATGACTTCATCACGTCAAGTGGAAGAACTAGAATCGGGAGAGTGAGAAAGTAGCCGGGAGGGTCGTCACAAGTTAGCACAGCCACAAAGTCATAAGCCCCGCCTATTTATACAATGTATCTGATTTTTTTACGTAAACCTAACTTTAACCACACTGCTAACCCTAACCTTAAATTAAGACCAAAAAGTTTAGAAAAAAATGCATTCATTTTTACGATAACTACTTTGTGGCTGTGGTAACTATTGACAAACCCACGGCAGTGGAGGAGAAAGAAGGAGGGAGCTGGGAGTAGAAGGGTGGGCGAAAAAAGGAGGGGGACGAGAGAGGAGAAGGGGAGGGCGCTATGACATCACCCTCCATCCAAACGTGGACAGCTGTGGTTTCTCCAAGCGCGGCTGAACAGAACTGCGATACCACACGCGTCCGAGCAACCTGCGCTATCGGGGGATTTAAACACTACTCAGCGCTAGAACCAAAACCGCTTCTCTGGATCTGCCGCAGGACGCTCGCTTACGGGATTATTGTTTATTTGTTTATTTGAACAAGAAGATGTGAGTTTTTTGTGTGAATGCACGATAAGAAAGAGAGGAACTCCATCGCTGATCAAGGTAGGAACAATTGTCTTTTTTTCTAACGGAGTTGTATTTGTATGCTTTGAGGTTCTTCTTTAAAGGAGAAAATATGTATTTCAACTGGTTCTACATTGTGGAATGCGCGACAGGCAGTCTGCGTCCTATAGTGCCTCTGTCCATACTTGTGAATTCAGCTGACCCAGTAGCCTATGAGGTGGATGCAGGCTGCTTAGTGGTACCTAAAGAGCAGCTCTCAAGAGTACTCAGATGCCGAACTCGGATGCTATACAAAGTACTTGCTCGACGGACCAAGAAGCGGCGGGGTAGAGCTGACGCTGATTCCGCAAAGGTTAGGTGACACTGGTAACCCTACTCCGTAGCCAAAAATGTGCCGGATGCCATCCTCTCATATTCTTGTACAGAGTAATCTACTGGTGTGGGCAAACGTTATAGCGGTTTCAAAAATAGCTTGTTATAAAGAAATGTAGAGTAGGGTAGCCTACAGTCGCATCGCCGTAGTTTAGACGTTATTGACGTGTCCGTTTGTTGGTTATTACAAGTTTATTCACTTTATTTGATTTACAATAGCCTTACTGGGTATTTGTTTAGCGCAACCATTTGTTACAGTATAAATCCTTGAAGTTTCAGATGTAGTTATGAATAACGCATTACTGAATCATCTTCAGTGAGAAGGTGTATATCTCCACGGCGGTTTACATTAACGAAGCCAACCATGAGAGGCGTTTGCTTAGCATTTAAGACCACCATTCATATGAATGTAGCCTATCCGCCCGGACGAAATCACTTCATACATTCATAGCCTTTTGATTATAAACGGCACGCTACCGGATACTTGTACGTTTCAAGAGTTGAATGATATCACACAACATCAAGTTGATATCTTGTAGGGGTAGCCCAATGCAAAATGTTCAACATGCATTATTGACATGTGCCTTTATCGTAAAGCTATCTGACTCTGATCCATGTTTGCGCATTCAATTGCGGGGTTCTTTTCTTCGCCAGGGATTTAGATGTTTAGTTGTGGTGCGTTTTTTCAGGGTGCCTTCTCAAATCCATTCATTGAAAGGTGGAGTCACTCAGGACACGGGAACAGTGGAGGCTGGTGATTGATTGTCTAAGTGCAGGTGACACGCTTGTTTAATGTCATTATCCTATTCCAACCGCATTGACTGTTTAATGTCATTATCCTATTCCAACCGCATTGACTGTTTAATGTCATGTTCCTATTCCAACCGCCTTGACTGTTGAATGTCATTATCCTATTCCAACCACCTTGACTGTTTAATGTCATTATCCTATTCCAACCGCATTGACTGTTTAATGTCATGTTCCTATTCCAACCGCCTTGACTGTTGAATGTCATTATCCTATTCCAACCACCTTGACTGTTTAATGTCATTATCCTATTCCAACCACCTTGACTGTTTAATGTCATTATCCTATTCCAACCACCTTGACTAGTGGAGAGATTTTACCTGAAGGGAGGACAGGTTGCTGTTGATTTTAGTCTTATTTTAAGTATTTTATGTATACTCTACATAATTACTTATTTTGCCCTTTGTACTGCCTTTTGGTGTCAATTTGTTAGCCCATGTGGAGAATAAACGTTTTCTCATCAAGTTGGGTAGCTGGGGTTTTACTATTCGCGACATACATTTAGCATACATAGACGAGCACACAGCGATTGACTTCGCATATTATGTGGATTTGTTAGGATGGAGATTATACATCACTTGTTAGGATACTTGGCTACCCATGCACACAAACATCATGAAAAACGGTAGAAGATGTTTTATGACAAAACATATTTCCTTATTGCCCAAATAGTAGAATATTACAATGCGCAACAGTGGCAGCCTACAATCAAACGAATTTCCCAATTAGTCTTAAAGACTTTTGAAGAACAAAGGCATTGTTCTTTTTTTTATTGAAAAGGAAGACGAAAATACGAAATCTTCAATAGAATGCCGTCAAAGGGACCAATTTAATTGGGCTCTTGAATGATACATCATTATAATGTTCTATTCTTTTATGAAGTTGCGTGTCCTGCCTTGTAGGATACGAAATCTTACGGCTTGATCAGAATGGGTGTGTGTTATAAGCTTGCGAGGAACAGTATCTTGCCACAGTCAAGGCTGTGAAAAGAAACAAGGCGTAATGGAGAATTATAATACACAGCAACATCATATACATTTGATTACTATTACACTGCATTGCTAACACGTAAGCCATTTCCCAGGCCTAATAAAAAAACTATAACTAAACTAACTACAATGCTGGTACAGAGAAAACGAATAAACTCTATCACTTGCGAAATTTGGACTGACTCCTCTCTCTCCCGAATGCCCATAAGCATCTGAGAGGACATTTCTCCGAAGATTTCCACAGAAAGCGCGACCCCGCCCCTTGCTCACACTCAGACACTGTAAGACACTGTAAATAACTAGTAGTCTGAATGAGAGCTACTCCAAATGTCACCCTGTATGGGTTTGGAACTATTTTACATTATCTGAAGAAATATTTTTCAGTGTTATATTAAGTCTGGGTATAATTGGTAACTGGCCCATTGATTTTTTTTCATCATCTCTTGTTTTAGAACCCTCCCTCCCTCACTCCCTCCTCTCCTCTTCTCCCTCTCCTCTCCTCTCCTCTTCTCCCTCCTCCTCTTCTTCATAGAACAGTTAAGACATCCAGTTGTAATAGAACATTAGCCAAATGCTTTTTTCTGTATTGTGTTTAGTAAATGCCAGTATAATGTCTGCTAAATTAAATGAAAGGCATGAAAACCACACACCATATATGTTATAGTCTCTGATATAAATCTAGACCGCACATATTCTTTATTATGTAATATTACATGGAAATAAAGCATGACATCCTCAGTTTTTCCTCCCAGCTCTAATGGTGTCCCCTATAGTGGCCATATCTCCCTCCATCCACCAGTGCACCCCAGGCTTTTCTAAGAGGTGAATGTCAAGATCAGAGATGTAAGACATTCTCCTTATTCAGTGTTTCATCTCTTCTATAGAGACATTGTCTTACCACTTGAGGATTAAACAAGAGTCTCCTCCACATTGTTCAATTTTCAGTCAGGCCTGTCACAGGACAGTCCCATTACTGGGGCCTTCCCCTAGTTAATGGTTGTAAATGGTTTATGAAGCGCCCCTCATCAAACGTGTGTTGTTCACACACAATCAAGTACCTCCATTTTCATTGAAATGACTTGGAAACAACGTTGACTCAAACTGCGTGTGCCCAGTGGGCTGTGTTGCCAACATGCGTGTGCACGCACACACACGCCGGTTGCAATCCCTTTCCTGTGGGATGAGTCACATCCTGCAGTCACTCCGCCATCATACAGCATAGTACATGATTGTGGCCATTGCATAGTTAATAAGGTCCAAGTGGAATGGATGATAGTGACCACTGCATCGTTAATGCAGTCCAAATGGAATGGATGATTGAGGCCACTGCATCGCTAATGCAGTCCAAGTGGAATGGATGATAGTGACCACTGCATCGTTAATGCAGTCCAAATGGAATGGATGATTGAGGCCACTGCATCACTAATGCAGTCCAAATGGAATGGATGATTGTGACCACTATATTGTTAATGCAGTCCAAATGGAATGGATGATTGAGGCCACTGCATCGCTAATGCAGTCCAAATGGAATGGATGATTGTGGCCACTGCGTCGTTAATGCAGTCCAAATGGAATGGATGATTGTGGCCAGTGCGTCGTTAATGCATTCCAAATGGAATGGATGATTGTGGCCACTGCGTCGTTAATGCAGTCCAAATGGAATGGATGATTGTGACCACTGCGTCGTTAATGCAGTCCAAATGGAATGGATGATTGTGGCCACTGCGTCGTTAATGCAGTCCAAATGGAATGGATGATTGTGGGCACTGCGTCGTTAATGCAGTCCAAATGGAATGGATGATTGTGGCCAGTCCAAATGGAATGGATGATTGTGGGCACTGCGTCGTTAATGCAGTCCAAATGGAATGGATGATTGTGGCCACTGCGTCGTTAATGCAGTCCAAATGGAATGGATGCAGCTGGAAAGGCTTTTAAAGCACCCTAAAGGCACGATGCGTAACGAGAAACATATAATCATGTCAACGTTATGGAGAACTTTGAATGAAACACACGCTCACTCGCTCACACACACACACACACACACACACACACACACACACACACACACACACACACACACACACATACACACACTCGGCGGCGGCCATCTAATTATCAGGCAGAAGCTTGTTAGTTGTCACCTCAAGATAAACAGTCAGGGGGTTTTTGGGTAATGTTTTCCCGCTGCCGGCAGAATTACACATTCTAAATAGGAAAATGTCAATTTGAAAATATCCCTCCTCTCCCCCGGCCGTGCACAAACACATTTGCCCCGACTCATTTGTTTTTGGAGAAATGTAAATAGTGGGTAAAGGAAAGGTTGACATCCACAGACTCGCCACCCTGAGCCCCCTCATAACAGTAATTTAGACAGGGTCAGAGGATGCTAGAGGAACCCACAACTGGTGCCGCCAGTTCTCTTCTGCGGCCAAATGGTGGCGCATACAAGTGTTCTTATCAGGCAGCATATGGTCCTCAATATATATATATGCAAATGCTGTCCTGGAACACAGAGAAGGTAGAAAAAAATCACTTGAATTCAATTGCACAGATAGATCTATTGGTCTGTCGTCATCACTGAAAACTTGCTAGGTCCTTGATGATAGACTGTATTGTACATTACCATTCGAATGAGTGGCAGAAAAAACACTATTATTCACCACTAAGTTTCCATCCTTATTTTGCTCCGCTGTGAAGCTTGACACTTTAATGGGTTTGATGTGTATGCAAGTGGGGCTGTCGGGAAAAGGCAAGTTGAGGACGGGGACCACTGCATGCAGAAAGCCAGGGGCGTCTCCTCACATCCGAGGAGAGAGATCAAGTTCACTCTCCTCTTCTCCGTGGCTACTGGGAGAAAAGCCTAGGGGCTTCTCTTGTGTCAGACTGATTGGAAGGGGAATACACGGAGTGATCCGGGGTCAACACTGTCTCAAAGTTGTTTCTCTGTGAAAGGGGGAACCTGTACTGTGTTCTTGGGGGATGAGAAAGAAGGTGACACTAACAATGAAGGTTTGCTTGGTTATGTGTATTTCTCTGCTTAATTGATAAGGAGAGAGGGAAGGGATGGAGGGAAGAAAGGAGGGGGTGAGCTGTAGCAGGAGATGCTGCTGGGAATTCTGAAGAAATCATTAAGTGCAGATTTCCGTCGCTTTCTTTCTGGGATACAGGCTCAAGGTCTGATTGGAGGTTAGGTTGTGTCGCTTCCACAGATCGCGTAACATATAGATAGATATAGCCAAGTTATCAAATCAGATTTGATTGGTCACATACACATATTTAGCAGATGTTATTGCGAGTGTAGCGAAATGCTTGTGTTGTACACTGTACGTTGCCTATTGGTTAACATCCTAATGAAGGTATACCAACTCACAGGTTTTAAGTAATAACAAGTATCATTGAGTATGTTTCCTGGGGTGTATTCTCCATTTTGTTCATTTCTCACCGTGTAGCCATCTTAGTGATGTTGCATAATCACAGCAGTGTAATAACTGGACACAGAGATAATTACAGATTTATCAACGCTGTTAATAGAGGAAATTACACAACGTACACTGAGACTTCACAACATTAAGAACATCTGCCCTTCCCATGACCAGGTGAATCTATGATCCCTTATTGATGTCAGTTGTTAAATCCACTTCAGTCAGTGTAGATGAAGGGAGGAGACTTGTTAAAGGAGGATTTTTAAGCCTTGAGACATGGATTTGGTGTGTGTGTCATTCAGAGGGTGAATAGGCAAGACAAAAGATTGAAGTCTCTTTGAAC
Organism: Oncorhynchus nerka; assembly: GCF_034236695.1. Classification (NCBI taxonomy): domain Eukaryota; kingdom Metazoa; phylum Chordata; class Actinopteri; order Salmoniformes; family Salmonidae; genus Oncorhynchus; species Oncorhynchus nerka. The sequence continues at coordinate 79,318 of NW_027039833.1, read as the reverse complement.
AGTAAGGTAGTATGTGCCAGGCGTACCGGTTTGTGTCAAGAACTGCAATGCTGCTGGGTTTTTCTGCGTTCAACAGTTTCCTGTGTGTATCAAGAATGGTTCACCACCAAAAGGACATCCAGCCAACTTGACACAACTGTGGGAAGCATTGGAGTCAACGTGGGCCAGCATCCCTGTGGAACGCTTTTGACACCTTGTAGAGTCCATGCCCCGACGAATGGAGGTTGTTCTGGGGGCAGAAGGTGGGTTGCAACTCAATTAGGAAGGTGATCCCTAATGTTTTGTACACTCCGTGTATAAGACACATCAGTATGTTTGAAAATATATTACAGATGTAATCAAAGCATAATTTGAGTGGTTGTGAGAGCGTGCCTGCTGTAAACATGCGTGTAAACATGCTGCTGTAAACATGCCTGCTGTAAACATGCCTGCTGTAAACATGCCTGCTGTAAACATGCCTGCTGTAAATGTGCCTGCTGTAAACATGCCTGCTGTAAATGTGCCTGCTGTAAACATGCCTGCTGTAAACATGCCTGCTGTAAACATGCCTGCTGTAAACGTGCCTGCTGTAAACGTGCCTGCTGTAAACATGCCTGCTGTAAACATGGCTGCTGTAAACGTGCCTGCTGTAAACATGCCTGCTGTAAACATGCATTACATTTTACATTTACATTTAAGTCATTTAGCAGACGCTCTTATCCAGAGCGACTTACAAATTGGTGCGTTCACCTTAAGACATCCAGTGGAACAGCCACTTTACAATAGTGCATCTAAATCTAGTAAGGGGGGTGAGAAGGATTACTTTATCCTATCCTAGTTATTCTTGAAAGAGGTGGGGTTTCAGGTGTCTCCGGAAGGTGGTGATTGACTCCGCTGTCCTGGCGTCGTGAGGGAGTTTGTTCCACCATTGGGGGGCCAGAGCAGCGAACAGTTTTGACTGGGCTGCGCGGGAACTGTACTTCCTCAGTGGTAGGGAGGCGAGCAGGCCAGAGGTGGATGAACGCAGTGCCCTTGTTTGGGTGTAGGGCCTGATCAGAGCCTGGAGGTACTGAGGTGCCGTTCCCCTCACAGCTCCGTAGGCAAGCACCATGGTCTTGTAGCGGATGTGAGCTTCAACTGGAAGCCAGTGGAGAGAGCGGAGGAGCGGGGTGACGTGAGAGAACTTGGGAAGGTTGAACACCAGACGGGCTGCGGCGTTCTGGATGAGTTGTAGGGGTTTAATGGCACAGGCAGGGAGCCCAGCCAACAGCGAGTTGCAGTAATCCAGACGGGAGATGACAAGTGCCTGGATTAGGACCTGCGCCGCTTCCTGTGTGAGGCAGGGTCGTACTCTGCGGATGTTGTAGAGCATGAACCTACAGGAACGGGCCACCGCCTTGATGTTAGTTGAGAACGACAGGGTGTTGTCCAGGATCACGCCAAGGTTCTTAGCGCTCTGGGAGGAGGACACAATGGAGTTGTCAACCGTGATGGCGAGATCATGGAACGGGCAGTCCTTCCCGGGAGGAAGAGCAGCTCCGTCTTGCCGAGGTTCAGCTTGAGGTGGTGATCCGTCATCCACACTGATATGTCTGCCAGACATGCAGAGATGCGATTCGCCACCTGGTCATCAGAAGGGGGAAAGGAGAAGATTAATTGTGTGTCGTCTGCATAGCAATGATAGGAGAGACCATGTGAGGTTATGACAGAGCCAAGTGACTTGGTGTATAGCGAGAATAGGAGAGGGCCTAGAACAGAGCCCTGGGGGACGCCAGTGGTGAGAGCGCGTGGTGAGGAGACAGATTCTCGCCACGCCACCTGGTAGGAGCGACCTGTCAGGTAGGACGCAATCCAAGCGTGGGCCGCGCCGGAGATGCCCAACTCGGAGAGGGTGGAGAGGAGGATCTGATGGTTCACAGTATCGAAGGCAGCCGATAGGTCTAGAAGGATGAGAGCAGAGGAGAGAGAGTTAGCTTTAGCAGTGCGGAGCGCCTCCGTGATACAGAGAAGAGCAGTCTCAGTTGAATGACTAGTCTTGAAACCTGACTGATTTGGATCAAGAAGGTCATTCTGAGAGAGATAGCGGGAGAGCTGGCCAAGGACGGCACGTTCAAGAGTTTTGGAGAGAAAAGAAAGAAGGGATACTGGTCTGTAGTTGTTGACATCGGAGGGATCGAGTGTAGGTTTTTTCAGAAGGGGACAACTCTCGCTCTCTTGAAGACGGATGGGACGTAGCCAGCGGTCAGGGATGAGTTGATGAGCGAGGTGAGGTAAGGGAGAAGGTCTCCGGAAATGGTCTGGAGAAGAGAGGAGGGGATAGGGTCAAGCGGGCAGGTTGTTGGGCGGCCGGCCGTCACAAGACGCGAGATTTCATCTGGAGAGAGAGGGGAGAAAGAGGTCAGAGCACAGGGTAGGGCAGTGTGAGCAGAACCAGCGGTGTCGTTTGACTTAGCAAACGAGGATCGGATGTCGTCGACCTTCTTTTCAAAATGGTTGACGAAGTCATCTGCAGAGAGGGAGGAGGGGGAGGGGGAGGAGGATTCAGGAGGGAGGAGAAGGTGGCAAAGAGCTTCCTAGGGTTAGAGGCAGATGCTTGGAATTTAGAGTGGTAGAAAGTGGCTTTAGCAGCAGAGACAGAAGAGGAAAATGTAGAGAGGAGGGAGTGAAAGGATGCCAGGTCCGCAGGAGGCGAGTTTTCCTCCATTTCCGCTCGGCTGCCCGGAGCCCTGTTCTGTTCTGTGAGCTCGCAATGAGTCGTCGAGCCACGGAGCGGGAGGGGAGGACCGAGCCGGCCTGGAGGATAGGGGACATAGAGAGTCAAAGGATGCAGAAAGGGAGGAGAGGAGGGGTTGAGGAGGCAGAATCAGGAGATAGGTTGGAGAAGGTTTGAGCAGAGGGAAGAGATGATAGGATGGAAGAGGAGAGAGTAGCGGGGAGAGAGAGCGAAGGTTGGGACGGCGCGATACCATCCGAGTAGGGGCAGTGTGGGAAGTGTTGGATGAGAGCGAGAGGGAAAAGGATACAAGGTAGTGGTCGGAGACTTGGAGGGGAGTTGCAGTGAGGTTAGTGGAAGAACAGCATCTAGTAAAGATGAGGTCGAGCGTATTGCCTGCCTTGTGAGTAGGGGGGAAGGTGAGAGGGTGAGGTCAAAAGAGGAGAGGAGTGGAAAGAAGGAGGCAGAGAGGAATGAGTCAAAGGTAGACGTGGGGAGGTTAAAGTCGCCCAGAACTGTGAGAGGTGAGCCGTCCTCAGGAAAGGAGCTTATCAAGGCATCAAGCTCATTGATGAACTCTCCGAGGGAACCTGGAGGGCGATAAATGATAAGGATGTTAAACTTGAAAGGGCTGGTAACTGCTAACATGCCTGCTGTAAATGTGCCTGCTGTAAACGTGCCTGCTGTAAACGTGCCTGCTGTAAACATGCCTGCTGTAAACATGCCTGCTGTAAACATGCCTGCTGTAAACTGGCCCAAAAATATTATGTTAGCTTTTACCTGGAAATAGGCCAGTTGAAGAGCATTGTGGACCAGCTGAAAGCAAGGGATAGGATTTTGTGTCGTTGTGTACTCAACAAATCTTTTTGAGCCAATATGATTGATGACATGATTATTGACATGTGAGAGTAGAATTCTTAATTGCCCATGAGGGAATTTCTCTTGCACTTTCCGTCTTAGAAGCACTGACAAAACACAACACGAGGTACAGATGTACTTAGTTCATAACACATTGAATTGGCTAAACATGAAACAACAGTAAATGTAGTATACATACAGTACAGCATGAGAAACCAAGCTGTGATTGGTCCCCCATCCTCCCAGCACGGGCAGGTTCCCCTGTCTCCTATCAGCTGCATACAGATTGGTTAACAAACTCTCCCTGGCAGGTTGCCTTCCTTCTGGAAAATTGACAATTAAGAGCCCTATCATTGGCCGAGGCATCGAGGAAGAAGTCTCTCTCGGGGCAAGGCTGTTAACGAGGCTAGCGCCACATGGCCCCTCGAGTCCTAACTCTTGAAGGTCAGCGCGACATTTCGCCTCCTGCGTCTTTGCCATGACAACACAGTCGCCGGTCGCCGTGGACAACGTTTGTCCGGGCGAGGGGGGCCGTTAGGGTAACGCATTGTGACAACGGCAGCAAGTCGCTGTCGTTAGTTGTTAACCCTGTTAGTTAGAACGCGACATTACCGGTTAAATATCTATGAACATTTTCACATTTCACATTCATTTTCATGTTCAATGCTTTTATGTTTTATTGAGGTGGTACTACAATGCTCCCTGTGTGTGTGTGTGTTGTAGGACGACTGATGCTTCAAAGAAGGACCAAGGCTCGGGCATCAGAATTAAGATAAGGGAGGGATCTATGACCTTGTACAGTTCATCTGCAGATATAATAAAATCTTAATCTTCAAGAATAATCCATTTAGACTCTGCTGTATGCGTGGCCATATGGTGCTGTGCAAGCTTCCCTTTTCATTTAACCTTTTATTTAACTAGGCAAGTCAGTTAAGAACAAATTATTATTTACAATGATGGTCTACCCCGACCAAACCCTAACCTGACGATACTGGGCCAATTGTGCGCTGCCCTATGGGATTCCCAATCACGGCCGGTTGTGATACAGCCTGATACAGCCCATTTGGATCCAACAATGGACCTGGGGAACTTAAAAGTAAGGGGCAGAGGGGAAGATAGAAAGAGAGGAGAGAGATAGAGAAAGGGGTACCAGGCCTTTGTAAGAGGCATCAATGATTATTGATCAACATGCATATATACAGTATGTCTGCCATTGTGCCTGGTTGAAACATGTATGGCCTACCTTTCTGGATTTGTATATTTTCCTCCCCCCCTCTCTGCCTCTTCCTTTCCTGCTGGTGAGCTACATACACCAGCTAAATACAACAGCTGCCTACACAAGCTACCTACAGCAGCTACCTACAGCAGCTACCTACAGCAGCTACCTACAACAGCTACATTCAACAGTTACCTACAACTGCTACCTACAACAGCTACATTCAACAGCTACCTACAGCAGCTACCTACAACAGCTACCTACAACAGCTACTACCACAGCAGCTACCTACAGCAGCTACCTACAACAGCTACCTACAACAGCTACATTCAACAGCTACATTCAACAGCTACCTACATTGCTGCCACTGTCTGCTACTGACTCCCTCTGTTGTCTCAGTCTATATATTCTCCTATTACCGGCTCAAACAAAGCTTCCTGAATCCAAATGGATTTGTCTATCTGATTCCCATGCCATTACTTACTAACCCTCCCAGAGATGTAATGTTCAGTGTTCTATTGGGCTTCAGACCATGCATGCGGGTGAATCCAAATTCTGGGATTGGAAATTGGAAATTGGAATTTCAGTGCTCTGTGTTTTTGTCAATGAGGATGAACAGACTCGTCTATTTGTGTGTGTCACTCGTGATGGCTAACAAGCTAAAAACACCAGGGAAAAGGATAGGCTAAGGTGACATGCCTAACTGTCGCTTCAGTAGGCTTATGTTCGTTTTTGTCAGCCTTTGTGTTTATGAATTTGTGCCCGTATCTCCGGCTGGCCGTTTAGTGTCTCACAACAACCCAATCAGATGTGCTAAACCGCGGTCTAGCTATTAGCGTATGATAGCATATCAGGAGGATTACATTCTAATTGAACAATTTCCCCATCGCCGCACTTTGCCGAAGCCAAGCATTATTTATTGTTTGTCCAGTGCCATCGATTAAAGGACTCTAGTAATTGTTTTGTCTGAGCTTGATTATTAACAAACCTGTGCTTTCTCCAGCCAACTTGTTCAACACCTGCCTTAACTGTTAGCATTAGGCATTAGGCCTTTGGCTTCTCCATATTATTTGGTAAATATTTTCTTAACTCTTTCTTGAACTCCACTGTTGGTTAAGGGCTTGTCAGTAAGCATGTGACATGTTGTATTTTACATGTGACAAATAAAGTTGGATTTGATTTGATAGAGAGGAATGTTGTGGAGAAGGGAAAAAAGGGAAGAAAACTATGTGTTTCTGCTTTTCGCTTGTTTACTCATTTTCAAAGCGAGGATAGAGTTTCATGAAGAGGAGATGGGTGCCAGGGTTCATTAGCTGAGCTAACAGTGCTTAGTCAATAGTTCAAAATGGCCGCCTCTATCAATGAGTATCGTGGGTCACTGGGCCTCAGATTTAAGAGCAAGGAGCTATGCATGTGCAGTGTACTTGTCCTCTGCTGTGGATGGATGGGTCTGTGTAATCTATGGAATGTTGAGAATGTGCCTGGTTGAACTTGTTTTTGACTTCCATAATCCCGAAGAAATGCATGGAGAAGGGAGGGAGGGAGGATTCCCAGGTGCAGGATGTGGAGGAGGAACAGGAGAAACAGGAGAAGAGATGATTGAAAGCCAGGGAGCAGCCAGAGTTCCCGACATGTTTTCAGACACAGGGAGCGTAGAATATTGTAGCTCTATGATAGCTCCTAGAGAGGGGTCGGTCCATCTTTCCCAAGCATAAGCAGCACGCATCAAACCTCTATTCTCCATATCTAGCATCATACTTCTGCCTCTTGCCTCTGTGTTCAAGATGTATGATTATTTTTAACTTGTGCCATCTTATTTCTGCTTCCTGCCTCCATGTTCGAGTTTTTCATGGTTACAGTGCCTTGCGAAAGTATTCGGCCCCTTGAACTTTGCGACCTTTTGCCACATTTCAGGCTTCAAACATAAAGATATAAAACTGTATTTTTTGTGAAGAATCAACAACAAGTGGGACACAATCATGAAGTGGAACAACATTTATTGGATATTTCAAATTTTTTAACAAATCAAAAATGAAAAATTGGGCATGCAAAATTATTCAGCCCCTTTACTTTCAGTGCAGCAAACTCTCTCCAGAAGTTCAGTGAGGATCTCTGAATGATCCAATGTTGACCTAAATGACTAATGATGATAAAGATATCCATAAAAAGTATTGTTTAAAGTTTGCCACAAGCCACCTGGGAGACACACCAAACATGTGGAAGAAGGTGCTCTGGTCAGATGAAACCAAAATTGAACTTTTTGGCAACAATGCAAAACGTTATGTTTGGCGTAAAAGCAACACAGCTCATCACCCTGAACACAACATCCCCACTGTCAAACATGGTGGTGGCAGCATCATGGTTTGGGCCTGTTTTTCTTCAGCAGGGACAGGGAAGATGGTTAAAATTGATGGGAAGATGGATGGAGCCAAATACAGGCCCATTCTGGAAGAAAACCTGATGGAGTCTGCAAAAGACCTGAGACTGGGACGGAGATTTGTCTTCCAACAAGACAATGATCCAAAACATAAAGCAAAATCTACAATGGAATGGTTCAAAAATAAACATATCCAGGTGTTAGAATGGCCAAGTCAAAGTCCAGACCTGAATCCAATCGAGAATCTGTGGAAAGAACTGAAAACTGCTGTTCACAAATGCTCTCCATCCAACCTCACTGAGCTCGAGCTGTTTTGCAAGGAGGAATGGGAAAAATTTCAGTCTCTCGATGTGCAAAACTGATAGAGACATACCCCAAGCGACTTACAGCTGTAATCGCAGCAAAAGGTGGCACTACAAAGTTTTAACTTAAGGGGGCTGAATAATTTTGCACCCCCAATTTTTCAGTTTTTGATTTGTTAAAAAAGTTTGAAATATCCAATAAATGTTGTTCCACTTCATGATTGTGTCCCACTTGTTGATTCTTCACAAAAAAATACAGTTTTATATCTTTATGTTTGAAGCCTGAAATGTCGCAAAGGTCGCAAAGTTCAAGGGGGCCGAATACTTTCGCAAGGCACTGTATTTTATTGTTGGGTGGCTGCTTGTTAGTTAGCCACCTCTTTCCGCTGACCAGTAGTAGGATATAGATGAAAGGCAGGCAGAATGCTCGGTAGAGGGATGCCGTCTACTTAAAGGTCATTTATTTCTTCTCACTTTGTTAGGGCGAGGGAGGAAATGACAAAACGCTGTTTTTTTATGACCCCCAGTGCTGGTAGGCGGCTTTCTTGCAAGAATTTGCTTCTTCTTCTCTGTTTAATTCATGTCCTTGGAGGTGTGTGTTAGTGTAGCAGTGAGGGGAATCTCACAAGGCTTAATTAGAGAGAAAAAAACACACAAACTCTCTCAATTCCCAGGCTATCGCCACTGCCTTGGTATGTGATACCCCCCCCAATTAAATCATGAAGACCGTTGACAAACAAATCAGGCTAATAATGTTGATTAATCTCACAGAGATGGGCTGGGTAGATATTGGAAATAGGCTTGACTTTTTGCTCTCTCAATTCAATTCAATTCAAGGGGCTTTATTGGCATGGGAAACATGTGTGTAGATAATATACAAAAGTGAAATAAACAATCAAATTAACAGTAAACATTACACACACAGAAGTTTCAAACAAAAAAGACATTACAAATGTCATATTATATATATATACAGTGTTGTAACAATGTACAAATGGTTAAAGTACACAAGGGAAAATAAATATGGGTTGTATTTACAATGGTGTTTTTTCTTCACTGGTTGCCCTTTTCTTGTGGCAACAGGTCACAAATATTGCTGCTGTGATGGCACACTGTGGTATTTCACCCAGTAGATATGAGAGTTTATCCAAATTGGGTTTGTTAAACTCCCATATCTACTGGGTAAAATTACACAGTGTGCCATCACAACAGCAAGATTTCTCTCTCTTAAAGTTGTAGATTCCTAGAGCACAGAAAACATGGCATGTTTTTTGTTTTTGAATTGTTCAATGTTTTAAGATTGGCAGATGAGAGGAGTAGGACACCTCATGCCTTGGTCCAGCTGTAACCTCTTGATGACTCAGCAGGGCCACTGGAGAGAGGGAGAGAGAGAGGGAGAGAGAGGGAGAGAGAGAGAGAGAGAGAGAGAGAGAGAGAGAGAGAGAGAGAGAGAGAGTGATATATCTGTGAATTCAGCAAGTTACTTTTTAATTGACAGGAGAATAAAGGCCTGGTTCTCCGCCCAAGAGCCGCCATTGCTGGGCATGTTTCATGTCATTTCAACTGAATTCTTTCCTCTGTTTCTAATTTTCCTCTCCCACTCTCTCACACACATACACATTATCTCTCTCTCTCTCTCTGTCTCTGTCTCTCTCTCTCTCGTTCTCGTCTCAGCTGCTCAACTCCCTTCCATTTTCCACTGTTCCTCCACTCTCTCCCTTTCTTCACTCTCTTCTCACCCTCTCTTATCTCCCTCTCGTCTCTCTCTGTCTGTCTCCTTCCCTTTATCTATTTGCATTTCCCTCTTGAGTTCTCTCCTGGCTCATCTCTCTGCTTGTCATCTACTCCGTTCGACTTCTAAAGTATTCTGGAGTTTCTTTTTTAAATAGGGAAATTAAGACAGATAGGGACTAAGGGCAAGCAGTGTTCAGAGACATTCCTCGGCAGTCAGCTCTGGAAAATATAGGCCAATCTGCAGTACTAAGCCAGTACCATTTTAAGTTTGGCACTTAAGATGAATTAGTAATAATTATTGTCTCATAACTGGAGATTTGTTATCCATTGTCTAATTTAATAAAAACCAAAGGTTGTTGTACTAACTTAACACTCATAGTGAAAATGACTGATTTTAAATGAGTGATGATACTCATTTGTTACAAAACTCTGTGTGCCATGGCATAGATGAAGCCTAGCCTCCAGTTTGAGAAACTCTTTCAATTGCGCTTCCCACTGCATCTTGACTTGCAGAGTTTGAGATTTAGTCTAAAGTGCACATACATCATATGACTAAATCAAATTCGAAACCCAGTTAAAGCAAAAATATGTAACTGTTTTGGGTGACCCGACAAAATAGGAATTTGAGAGCAAGTCTTAGAAGTAATATATCTGTATATATCTGTATATATCTGTATATCTGTTCTATTTCTTATGTATTGCACACCAGCTTCAAACAGCTGTGTGTTTTATTTATTTAACTAGGCAAGTCAGTTAAGAACAAATTCTTATTTACAATGACGGCCTACCCCGGACGATGCTGGGCCAATTGTGCGCCGCTCTATGAGACTCCCAATACATGGCCAGATGTGATGCAGCCTGGATTTGAACCAGGGTCTGCAGTGACACCTCTTGCACAGAGATGCAGTGGCTTAGACCGCTGCGACACTCGGGAGCCCTACAATGTATTTCGTTATGGAAAATATATTTTACAGTGGTTTAGATGGTACAATGATTCTCTACACAATGACTGCTTGTTTTGTTACATAAACATTTTGGGGGGGGCAAACTATTAGAATTTGAGCAACCAGGAATTGGCGTAGCGATTTCTGCTTATTGGAAATAAGCTTGGCTTTTTGCTCTCTCTCACTTAATACTGTATAATACTGTTTTCTGAGCTCTAGATTCCTAGAGCTCAGAAAACATGGCATGTTTTGCATTTTCATGCCTGTCCATGGAATCCTAAACCTTGGCACTTTCACGGCCATCTTTGTTTGTATCTTTTGTTCTTGAAAGCAGTGATCTGCTTTCATTGCCTTCACTGGAGTGGCATAGATGTGCAAAGTGTATTCTCTTCTATTGCACAAGTGTCTGTGTGAATGGGGGGAGGGTCAATTACCGTTAGACAACAGTTAGATATAGACTAAAATGTATCGCAACAATCGACTGAAATTATGAACTTCGTATTTTGCCTCATAACCGCCATCGATAAAAGACAGTACTGTGCAGTCGTCTTCATCGACCTTGCCAAGGCCTTTGACTCTGTCAATCACCATATTCTTATCGGCAGACTCAGTAGCCTCGGTTTTTCGGATGACTGCCTTGCCTGGTTCACCAATTACTTTGCAGACAGAGTTCAGTGTGTCAAATCGGAGGGCATGCTGTCCGGTCCTCTGGCAGTCTCTATGGGGGTGCCCTAGGTTCAATTCTCGGGCAGACTCTTTTCTCTGTATATATCAATGATGTTGCTCTTGCTGCGGTCGATTCCCTGATCCACCTCTACGCAGACGACACCATTCTATATACTTTCGGCCCGTCATTGGACACTGTGCTTTCTAACCTCCAAATGAGCTTCAATGCCATACAGCACTCCTTCCGTGGCCTCCAACTGCTCTTAAACGCTAGTAAAACCAAATGCATGCTTTTCAACCGATCACTGCCTGCACCCACACGCCCGACTAGCATCACCACCCTGGATGGTTCCGACCTTGAATATGTGGACATCTATAAGTACCTAGGTGTCTGGTTAGACTGCAAACTCTCCTTCCAGACTCATATCAAACATCTCCAATCGAAAATCAAATCAAGAGTCGGCTTTCTATTCCGCAACAAAGCCTCCTTCACTCACGCCGCCAAGCTTACCCTAGTAAAACTGACTATCCTACCGATCCTCGACTTCGGCGATGTCATCTACAAAATGGCTTCCAACACTCTACTCAGCAAACTGGATGCAGTCTATCACAGTGCCATCCGTTTTGTCACTAAAGTACCTTATACCACCCACCACTGCGACTTGTATGCTCTAGTCGGCTGGCCCTCGCTACATATTCGTCGCCAGACCCACTGGCTCCAGGTCATCTACAAGTCCATGCTAGGTAAAGCTCCGCCTTATCTCAGTTCACTGGTCACGATGGCAACACCCATCCGTAGCACGCGCTCCAGCAGGTGTATCTCATTGATCATCCCTAAAGCCAACACCTCATTTGGCCTTCGTTCCAGTACTCTGCTGCCTGTGACTGGAACGAATTGCAAAAATCGCTGAAGTTGGAGACTTTTATCTCCCTCACCAACTTCAAACATCAGCTATCTGAGCAGCTAACCGATCGCTGCAGCTGTACATAGTCTATTGGTAAATAGCCCACCCATTTTCACCTACCTCA